>NW_027120499.1:0-26690 GCF_038355195.1 Osmerus mordax | reverse complement strand
ACCTCAGGTTCTCCTTGAGGAGCAGGACCTCAGGTTCTTCTTGGGGAGCAGGACCTAAGGTTCTCCTTGAGGAGCAGTGACCTCAGGTTCTCCTTGAGGAGCAGGACCTCAGGTTCTTCTTGAGGAGCAGGACCTCAGGTTCTCCTTGAGGAGCAGGACCTCAGGTTCTTCTTGGGGAGCAGGACCTCAGGTCTCCTGAGGAGCAGGACCTCAGGTTCTTCTTGGGGAGCAGGACCTCAGGTTCTTTTGAAGCAGCAAATTGTCAAGTTCCAGATGTCTACATGTAAATACTAGAAAACAGCACTATGGCTCTGCTAATCTCTAGAACCATAGTTAAAAAAGTGTGTGTGTGTGTGTGTTTGTGAATGGATGTGTTTATGTGTGAGTGTGTGTAGTTAAGATGTTTAAGGGTCAGGGTTATTTCTCTAACAGGACAGTAGTCCTGGCACCAGTCAACCCACCTAATGCTCTGATTAATATTTAATATTTAAGCAGAGAGGAGAGGTTAATGCTGCTTTAATCCATTAGAGTACCGTCTCCCTCACTATCCACCTCTCCCTTTTCCTGCTCCATCCATCCCCCCTCTTACGCACTTACCCCCCCCCCCCCCCTGGAGAACGGTGAGAGAGCAGAGGAACAGGAAGTGGATATGGTACTTAGGGCCCTCACACCCCCACACATTAATACAGTCCCACACATTATTCGGGACAGTGTTTATCTCTCTGCTGACGTGTCTCTGAGGAGAATCACAGTGCAGCTACTGTCTCCTAACCCACTGAGTATACACTTCCAACACCTTAAGCACTGAATGACTGAATCACAGTATTTCCTCAGTCTAAATGAGTCATTGTTTCTTCATAATTTCATTTCTTTAGAACATACTTTAAGATACTTCACACACTTCTCAGGTACCGTGGGCCCTGGTCTACGTTGTCCTGACCCACAAGAACGCCCTTTCTGTTGGTCAAGAGACCCTAAAATTCCAAAGTGATCATTCTATGTGGTATCTCTCTCTCACAGTGTTTGTATACAGTATATCTTTTTTTTCAATTTCTCCCGATCTTTATGTTTGTGTGTTGGTCTGTGTGTGTGTTTGTCTGTCTGTCTGTGTGTGTGTGTGTGTGTGTGTGTGTGTGTGTGTTTGTGTGTGTTCACCCCTGGCCAGTGGTTTGTCTTGCTTGCTGGCTCTCCCTAGCCAGGGGTTACACATCCGAAAACACTTTCTGAACAGGACTCACTAAATGATGTCTTGAGGGCAAAGGTGTGTGTATGTCTATGGAGGGTGTGCGCAGTATGCAAGTGTGTGTGTGTGATGGGGTGGGGGTGTGGGGTTAACCTGAGTCCCATTGATGTGACCTGGGGCAGGGGGAGATGGATGGCTGTTGTGGCTGGCCTCTAGGGATGGTGGAAGGGAGGCAGGGGGGAGGGTGGCGGGGGCATGCTTATTTACACAGAGCACCCCTGGGTGGGGGGGGGGGGGGGGGGGGGGAGGGGTTATCATACACACACTCCAATACATCCTCATACACACTCACTTCTTAGTAACACTGACACGATAGCAGAAACACACACACACATACACACACACATCTAGCAGGGAGGTTGATGAAACTAAGATGTTGTTGTGCGTCGTATGTTGTTCTGTGATGGTTGCACAAACACCATGTATGTCACCAGAAGCAGTTTGTTTTCCTGGCAGGAATTTCCTGCTGTTACCACTCCATATTAAATTATCAAATAACATTACACAATTGTATGGTTCTGTTGTTTGAATGTGTGTGTATGTACATGTGTGTGTGTGTGTGTGTGTGAGAGAGAGTGAAGGTGTGTGGGTGTGTGGGTGTCTGAATGACTGTCAATCGTTTTTTTGTCGCTCATAAACTGAACATGGATGTGACTCCTCTTCCACTTCTCTCTCACACTCTTGGACAGATGACCAATCACATTGATTCACTCTTAAAGGTGAGTAAACCCTGCTTGTAACTGTTTACAGGAACTGAGATATATGCTGCTATTAACAACCAGCGGCAATCCTAGTAAATCTGAAGGGGATAAATCCGAACATATTGATGAATCCATAGTTAGCCTCGGCTGGAGCAAAGCACAAAATGTACATGCGCTGGTGCATACAACACAACACACGTACACAGACACACACACACATTCAAAACACACACACTCGAACATACATGCACAAACACAGACCACGCACACATTCTCATGCACACATGCACACCTTCGTGTGCAGACAATGCAGAACGAGACAGTCCTGTTGGTCGTTCAGTCAATCAGAAGGCCATGCTCTTTGGTGGGTCAAGGTTCCTCCTGTCCAGTTCCTAGCACCCCCCCCCCCCCCCCCCCCCTCGCCCCACCACACACACCAGGGATCCCAGAGAGACCACTAGAAGATCACAATCGATTCTGCTCAATTACAAACTAATCGAAATGTGATTTATCTGCCGAGGAATCATTTCAATATCAAGAGAGAGAAGGAGCAGGAGGAGACCCCATCAATAAAGTCTTCCTCACCCCTCCCTCCCTTCTCACTCCCCTTCCCCCCTCTCTTCCCTCCCCTCTCCTCCCCTCTCTCTAGCCCTCCCCTTCCCTCTTCTTCTCTCCCTCCCCTCTCCTCCCCTCTCTTCTCCCCTCTGAACATGGTCAGTCCCCCCAGTGACCCTATCATTCTGAGGGATGTCAATACAGTCAGTCAAGCACAGAAAAAGACCAGGCGATATTTTAGATCCCCCTCCCCCCCCTCTCCCCCTCCCTCTTTAACACCCCCCCTCTTCACCTCCCACCCCCCTCTCCCCCTCCCTCCCTACATAATTCCCTTTCTCTCCTTTTCTTTTTTTGGACTTAATTAAGTCAGGAGGCGTCTGTCGGGGGGTAAATCTTGCGGGCGCGCAATGCAGTGGTCGGTCAGGCTGACATTTGATAATATTGCTCCTCATGCTGATTGAAATTGATTTTGTAGGCCGAGGTGGCGAGCTGCGCGGCTCCTGACAACGCTCAGCCAATCAGCTCAAGGACAGGGTGGCCGTCGGCGTGGCAACTCATATTCCTCCGAGTGATGGGCGGCCGACGGCTCTGTGTGTGTGTGTGTGTGTGTGCGTGTGGTGGGTTCGGACATGAAACACGTCTCGGGGTCATGGAACTGGCAGTCACATTTCCCATAAATCAGTGGGAAAACAGAGAGACGTCTAGGTCTCGTGTGTGTGTGTGTGAGTTTCTGTGTTTGCACGCACCTTCTCACCCCAGCACTATTATGCATATATTTATTCCTAATAGACACTTATAATGTTACATCCAATTAATGTTTTAATTGGTGCTGTAGAAGGGGTGGATGCTAACTAAGGAGTCTTAATGAGATGCCACTCACAAGCAGAGTCTCAACACAACATACATCCTCGTCAGATTAGCATGTAGGGCAGTAACACTATATAGATATAGACATAGTGCTAGAACCACTCTAGTCACTGTGCTAGAATCACTCTGGTCACTGTGCTAGAACCACTCAGGTCACTGTGTTAGGACCACTCTAGACACTGTGGTAGAACAACTCTGTTATCTGTGTAAGAACCCACTCTAGTCACTGTGGTAGGACCAGTTTGGTCTTTCCTGTCCAACAGTACGGAGGCTTTAGACTTTAGTTTCAACATCCTAGCACAGTCTGGTGGCTGACGAGGACTCAGGGATGTGATTGTGTGACTGTTCCTCTGACACATTCTGTAGCATTCTAAGTGGGGCAGCGGTGTCAGCTGTCGACGTTCTCAACGGCACCGCTCGCTCCCACTTTCTGTCGCCGTGGTAACCTTCTTTCATTAATCTGATTGCACTGCTCAGCAACAGCAACCAACTGGAGGAAATTGCTTTTATTTTGGAGTATTTTCCAAATTAATTGTAATATCCACCAGTGGTTAATTGTGTGTGTGTGTGTTTTCAGGGTGAGTTGGCCCAGATAGAGACTGATGCAGAGGTCTCTCAGCGGACTAACATTAGACTGGGCTGCAGCTGCAAGAAACTAACCTTTAACCTGGCTAATGACACAAACTCTCCAGTACGCATGGCATCTGCTCACAAAACCAACCAGAGAAACACCATGTCACCATATTTCTAAGAGAAGCTTAAACTAACTCAGCCTTGCTAGCCTAGTCAAGCTTATTCTAGCACAGGCCAGTCTAACCTATAGTAGCCTAGCCTAGCCCCAGCAGGCTACATCCTGACAATTAACCCCTGCCCTGCCCTCCCTCCACACATCACCCGCTACAGTAATTAGGGAGTCAATCCCAATCGCATGTATCACTTACCCTGTCCTGTCCGTCAATACTGGCTGTGACAGGTTCATTTAGCTGCGGTGTCCCCCCCCCCCCCCCCCCCCCCCCACCCCCCCCCCACAACACACACCTACCCATAAAACGCTACAAAGAGGCAGGACAAATTATTGAGGGAATAAAGAGGGGGGTGGAGGCAGGGGGCCGGGGCAGTTGGGAGGTTGGGGGAAGGCTTGAAACCGCCTTTCTGAAAGGCTCAAGTGACAATTAGCATAGCAAACAACAGAACCGAGAGATTGCTGGAAAACCCACAGTCAATGACACAGGATCACAGACTGTCACACCCTGGCACACACACACACGCACACCACACACACACGCACACACACATCCCGAGCACACACACACTGACTGAGAGGTGTTGAGGTCAACAGCGGTGGTCAGTGAGCTGTCAGAACCCTCCCCACGCTGGGTATCATGGGTCGATGACTGACCTGACGTGTGATGCCATCTGTGTTTTCACCTCATGGCTATAAACAAATGTCCCTGCGTAAACATGGCCAAACACACAAAGTGTCAAGTCTGTTTTAATTATTGATGAGTATCTCCCTCACAGAGCTGATGATGTCCCTTAATTAGCTTGTTCTTTACTGATCCTCAGCTTGCAATCACAAAGCTTGGATAAACAGGCCTGACAGCCTTAGTTAGCCAGCCCCTGCTCTCCCAGGCAGTTACATGTCACTCATGTCCACAACATGTTACCATGTCATTACATGTTACTAACCACTACTACATGGTCCTTCTGTATATTATCACACGTATATTATTACACGTTACCAATCACTACGAGGCTACATGTCACTAAATCACCACAATCCAGACAAACCGACGGCTGATATTTCCCTGTGTTCTAATTACTCCATAGCTCTTAGCTGATGAACCCTTAATTGCTGCTCTGTTCGCTGCTCTCTCCCACTCCTCCGTACTGTGATTGCTCTCTATAATTACCACTGATGAACCCACAACACTCACACACACATTTTGGACCGCTTACCCATTCAGAACACATTCCTGCCTTGGCTGAGAGCAAATGATGATCTAATCTTAAATACACTGTTGAAACACAGGGAGGGCTATCTCCTCTCTCTGGGCTCACTGGGAAAGTATGACCTCCTAAGATCTCATACTAAAGGGTTTTAGTTAAACTTGAATCTATATACTCAATATTAGTAGTTGAATATGGAGAGGGTGAACTGTCATGCTTGAGAAAGGTTAATATTGTGGCAAGCTGTGTCCAGCAATTCTGAGTGAAAACTTGTTTTTATTGGGTGATGTTGAGAGTATCTTAAAGCACATATTACCTAATAGTTTTTATATTAGCCATTGAATATGTTCAATTAATTATTTTATAATACTAGTGGCATATGCTCTATATTATTTTTAGAAATGAATACTCCCTGGGAAGTATGTTTGTTTTTGTACCATGGAAAACAATGTTATGTTTGTTCCTTTGTGATTAATTCTTTCTAATCAAATCTCTTGAATTGATTTATACAACTGGGATTTCAAAATGAATAAACACCACTTATTTTCATGAATCAGAAAGTAATTCCTGAATTGACCACTATAGCAACGAAAATGTGAGGTTTGTTGGTTCACAAACCATTTAAAGATTAAAATCTACTTGTGAAGGGATTTTTGGGAGTTGTACAGTACGTTTTCCAGTGTGTTTGTGTTTGTGTTTGTGTGTGTGTGTGTGCGCCAGTGGACAGCTCTTAATGAATAGCACTCCACTTAAAGGACTACTACTGGCAGACTACCATAGCATGACTATTGTTGTATTGGTACGCTTAACCCCCTCATCCATCCCCAACCCACCCATGTTTTAAAAGCGTTTGCGTGGATTCAAAGCCGCTTACGTATAATTCTCTGACTAAACTTGCTGTGGAGAAAGCTAAGAGAAAGCTGAGAGCTCTTTTTAAAGTTTATAATCACTCTCTCCTTTATCTGGAGATAATACTACTGTTGGGTTCTTTCTCTCTCTAATGCACCCTGCAATGCACCCTGCCTGCCTCTCTCTCTCTCTCTCTATCTCTCTCTCTCTCTCTCTCTCTGTCTAGTCTCTCTCTCTCTCTCTCTCTCTCTCTCTCTCTACTTCCCTGCACCCCCCCCCCTCTCTCCAGGACATTAGAGATATTGCTGGGACAGGGACATGTGTGTTAAGTCACTTAATCAAAAGCAATGGGTTGAAAATCTTGTTTGGCTCCTTGTGTGTGCCGCCTCCCCTGCGGTCAGGAGGAGGAGGAGGAGGAGGAGGAGGACATTAGGTCCAGCCCAGCAGAGAACATGCATTATCTGTTAAGCAGCTAGCAGAGACTATCATTGTCTGACTCCCTCTGGGAGAGGGCCTCACTCTTTCTTCTCTGTTGGTCTCTCCACCTCCCTCTCCTCTCCTCCTCTGCCCCAGTCCCCCTCCTTCTCTGTTCTCTCCATCCTCTGTCCCCCTATGCCCCCCCCCCGCCCCGCTCCCCCCACTTACTCTTCCGTCAGTTTGAGGGCGTAAATAAATAGACCCTGTTAACTGGAGCCCCCTGTTGTAACTCTAACCTGTCAACACAAATGCATAATACCTTACCTCAACACTGCTCTGAGGGAAAGATATACAGTGCGTAATAGAGGTATAGACAAAGAAAAAGAGAGACAGAGAGAGAGGGAAAAGAGAGAGAGGGAGAGAGAGAGAGGGAGAGAGAGAGATGATCAGCTTGACTGCATCACCTGCTGTTTCCTCCACTCTGATCACGAAAGAGTCTGAGATATCTTGGTCTCTTCCTCTCTTTTTCTCTCCCTTTCTCTCCCTTTCTCTCTCTCTCTCTCTCTCTCTCTCTCGTCTCTCTCTCTCTCTCTCTCTCTCTCTCTCTCTCTCTCTCTCGCTCTCTTCCTCTCTCTCTCTCCTCCTCTCTCTCTCTCTCTCTCTTTCCCTATCTCCACCCAGGGGTCCAAGCGAGAAATCCAATTACTGTGGCTCATTTGGCCAGGTGAATCTCTGCTCCTCTCTGAAAATCACACCAAAGAAACATCTCTCCTTCCCTCCTTCCCTCCCTCCCTCTCATTCTCTCTCTCTTACTGTTTTTCGCTCTCTCTCTCTTCTCTTCTCTTCTCTCTTCTCTTCTCTCTTCTCTTCTCTCTCTCTCTCTCTCTCTCCTCTCTCTCTCTCTCCTCTCTCTCTCTCTCTCTCTCTCTCTCTCTCTCTCTCTCTCTCTCTCTCTCCTCGCTCTCTCTCTCTCTCTCTCCTCTCTCTCTCTCTCTCTCTCTCTCTCTCTCTCTACTTGTCTCAGTTTGTTTTTTCATGCAACTTTTATTTATTCTTATACCATCACCCCCAAAAAAAGAAAAAAAAGAAGAGACTGTAGTAGAGAGGAGATCATGGAGAGATGTATCAGAGAACAGAAAGAGGGGAGAGAATAGAGGAGAGAAAGTTGAGAGGAAAGAGCAGAGTGGATATGGTTTGGGAGAGATATCAGGCTCTGGAAGGGGGGGGGGTACTCAGAGCCATATGGAGGAACAGACCATGCACAGCACCCCTACTGTTATACACACACAGACACATACAGACATGCTACGTTTATGACAGATTAGAGGAATCAAAGTGACGTTCATTCCTAAAGTGTATTTTGGTCCCCTGTGAGTTGAGACCTCCTAAACTTCCCATTCTGCATCTGAAAATTGTGAATATGGAGCCCTCTAATCTGACCTTTAGTGTTACCAGAGCTGGACATCACCAAAGATTACCACATCCATACAGCTCATCCTGGTCTCAACTGCAAGAATTACCCCAGAAAAACTCAAGCTAAACCTTGGACAAAAACTATTTTTTAAGTCATAAGTGAATTGATTTTCTTAATTATCTAAAAGTAAAAAGTAGAGATTGTTTGTTGTGATTTAGCTGCAGATGTGCAGAGAGGGAGGGCAGACGATCTCGGTTTCATTTCATAATTGAGTGAAGCGTAGATGGATCTATGGATGGAGGGATGAATGAGAGAGGGAGGGAGGGAGGGAGGGAGGGAGGGAGGGGGGAAGTCCATCTGGAGCCTGGTGACAGAGGCAATGCATTGTTTTGGATGTGAGGGACAGAAGGATGTAAAACCTCCATCATCTCTTCATCTTCTTAAACTTTAGCTTTGTTTTCTGTGCTCTGCCAGTGTGACCCTGCGGGCAGCAACGTCCATCTCGTGAAAGCTTCAAATCCGCCAGATAACAGTACTCAAACTCTGCCGAGGTTAAACCGTGACGTTGTGTTGTACAAAAGGCTCTGTACAGACACTTACCTCCCCCCCGCCCTACAACAGGCAGGAGAAATCCTTTGTCTTCAAATCTTCTAAGGCCACTCCTCCTTGTTTTGTTATTTACTGAAAAGGAAAATAAAAAGCAGCAGTTTGTATTCTCTCTTTTGGTTATCTTTCTACCTGTCCCCCGGTGGTTAAAGGCCTCCTGACTAGCTGTCTAACCCTCAGAGGATTTAGGACCAGGAACTAGCGGTTACTAACGGTCTTTCTACAGGTGTAATCTGAGGATGAGACTGATGAGAAAGGAGGCAGTGTTGTGAAGAAGAAGATGAAGAGATATGGCCTACAAGCTTGACACACACACACACACACACATTTGTGCAGGGGGCGGCAACACCAAGAAACACACACATGCTGGAAGTTCCCCACTGAAGGAATTCTTGGTCTGCATGTCTTCCATCCAGCTGTCCCAGGGCAGCCAGGAGCAGTGGTCAGCAGCCACATCAACGGTGCCTGGGACCCAAGCACTCACCACTGTCCTTGTCTAGGACCCAGGTCCAAGCACTCACCACTGTCCTTGTCTAGGACCCAGGTCCAAGCACTCACCACTGTCCTGGACTGGGACTTTTGCAGGAGCATGATCTGTTCTGCATGGTTTTACATTGGGGTTCTTATGCGTAGGTAGCCCACGTGAGCACAGGGGAGCACGACATGCAAACTCCACACTGACAGGCTCATCAGACACCACACACAAGCTCCAAATAAATCCCCCAGGGAAGGAATTGAACCCTGGACCTTCTTGCTGTGAGGCAGCAGTACAAGGCAAGTGCCACTCAGAGCGGCTGAACCGGAGCCCGGCAGCGGTGAGCTCAGCTGGTCAGGTGCAGTGCTGTGGAGCTCAGCTGGTCAGGTGTGGTGTTGGAGATAGGTAGGAGGTGCCGGGTCAGGTCCTTCAACACATCAAACAGCAAGAACCTTGCTGTCCCAGGTGTGTCCTCACACCAGCCTCCCTCACCATCCCTCTCAGAACCTGCACTCCTGCCACTCCAATTAACACCCCCTCACACACACACATACACACACACTCAGATACACACACACTCAGATACACACACACTCAGATACACACACACACACACTCAGATACACACACACACACACACACAGGCAGGGGTATGAGACTCCCCCTCTTCCTTTCATGCCCACACACATGCACGCTGATCCATGGATACGCGCACGCACATGTTCTCGCACACGCAGGTTCATACATGAGCGTGGACCCGTGAACATGGATGAATGGATACGTACACACTCACACGCGCGTTCACACGCAGGCACACGGGTGAATGGATCCACGCTCACACGCACGGCCTTGCATTCATACAAACACCCGCGCACATACCTCTCGTGCCCCTCACATTCGTCACTTCAACAAATGGAGATGCTGAGAGGGGCCTTTGATCAGATCTGTGGTCATTAAGCAGACCCACCTGAGGCTGGCCTCCCCAGGGATGGGACCGTCCACTCCAGGCACATCTCAGAGGGCTCAGGACCACACACACACACACACACACACTTGGCAGAGTTGGTTATGTGACAGATAAAAGACATGCAGTCTGGTCTGGCACAGGAGGCCGTCGCAGAAGTTGGAGGAAGCCACTTGTATACACTTTGTTGTATTATAATAATAACAAGGTGAAAGGCGTCAGAAGTGTGTCTAAAAAGCTTCCTCTCCACTCTGTAGCCCTGATTCAAAAGTGTGTGTGTGACATTGTGTGTGTGTGTGTTTGAGGGGTCTTGTGAATAGCCTGTGCTACAATCAACATTGTGGTCCCATCTGCCCCTAAACAGCTCTCTATCTGATTGGTAGAAGGCTCCTTTGAATATTCTATTCTTCTCTAAGAGTATCAGGCGAGGATAGGAGAGGAGAGAAGAGGAGAGGTGAAGTAAGGAGAGGAGCGGAAATGAGAGTAAGTAGCTATGGGTCAGGGATGGGCTGGGAAGGCCAGGCAAAGCTCTTTCCAACAAGTTGGTGTGTGTGTTGTAGATGGAGAGAGAAAGAGAGACATGAGCGATCTAGGACGACATTAACAAGACAATTATACTATCTCTCCTCTCCCTCCTCCCATTCTCTCCTTCCACTCTCTACCCCACCTCTCTCTCCCTTCACTCTCGCCCCCTCCTGTCTCTACCCCACCTCTCTCTCCCTTCACTCTCGCCCCCTCCTGTCTCTACCCCACCTCTCTCTCCCTTCACTCTCGCCCCCTCCTGTCTCTACCCCACCTCTCTCTCCCTTCACTCTCGCCCCCTCCTGTCTTTACCCCACCTCTCTCTCCCTCCCTCGCTCTCTCTACTACACCTTTCTCCTGCCTCCTTCTCTCTTGAGATCCCTTTAAAGCATGGTGTAAATGTGGATGATTTTTAAAATATTTTCAAACGTGTCATTACAATTCAAACTAGAGAGGATACAATTTCTGGGGAAATTGTAGGGTGTGCTTGCTTGCGTCGGTTGCACAGGGGTCTGTATATTTTATATAAAAATGCATCGGGCCTACTTATTATTTATAAAGATTACATAGATTTAAAAGCATCTTTTTTTTGCTGCTCATTTACAACTCAAAATACGAGTGAAGTGTAGAATGAAATATGACGTCTTCTCATTTCCCCTGCAAGAGGCAGCTGACAGGCTGAATCAAAACGAATACATTTGGCAGACCGGTGTACAAATGGACCTAATCTCTATGACTTAAACGTCCTTTTAAGTTGTCCCTTCTCGTGATATTTTCAGGCATTTAGCCTACTCATATTGCATTCATTCATTAATAAAGAACCCCCTTTGAAGATTATTCTACGACTTTACCGGCAGAAGATAGAATCGCGATTCAAACAGTACCATCTGCTAACTGAAAATATGCCCCCAAAAACGTAAATAAGCTTGACATTTATTTAGTGGAAAATAGCTCATTCATAAAAAGCTCACTGGTAGCGATCATTGTCAGTAACAACTCAAAATGCGATATAGCCCTGTGTGGAGAAGCTGCCCCGGTAAATTCTACTACTACAGTACAGTACTACTAGTAGACTACTGCTGTGTTCGTCTTGATAGCGATTGCGTTGGTTGAATTCGATTAAACGTTCCGTTGTACGGTTTAGGCTGAAATTAATTATTTTCATGAACAGATTGACAAAGTTTAGGCTGTGGCAATGAAGTTCAGGTTAGTAGTCAGATAGTTTCCCTACTGAAAGACTTTTGAGTAAGGGGAGTGCCGAACATGTTCTGTTGCCGTTTGACTTAAACAGCTGAGGAGTTGTTGTTAGCTACTCACACTAGTGTCTCGGGTACAGTAGGCTACAGCGTTGCAGTGAGCTACACTGGTTTGAAACCACAGGTAATGGTAATTTCACCAACAAATCGTTTACTAATGTCAGAATAAATCCTACAACGAAAATGTATATGTGAGGAATGTTTATTTTAACGATTGAAAACAGATACATCATAGACCACTGTAGTATGTGTTGCCCGGGCAACACAGGCTAATGTCATGATGCTAATATGTCAGTGAAATAGTAGACTACTGTTTCCGAAAGTAGATGTACTTCCTTAATAATATCAGCTTATATTGTACATTACACATCACAATTGTGTGTCATATCACAAAGTAAAATGAGTAAATATTTATCACCCTGGCCTCTTTGTTTGTGGCGTTTCTGCAGCTGCCTTGCAGTAAAGCTATAGTTAGCCTAGCTATCCCCCAAGTTAACAGATGCCAAACGAATGTTCTGCCAAAGGTAGTCACGCGTGTTTTCGTGACATTATTGCAGACCGGTGTAAAAATTGACCTAATCTCTATGATTTAAACGTCATTTTAAGTTTTTCTCTTCTCATGATATTTTCAGGCATTTAGCCTACTCATATTGCATTCATTCATGAATAAACAACCCCTTTGAAGATTATTCTACGACGTTACCCGGCAGTAGAAGATGGAATCGCAATTCAAACGGTACCATCTGCTAACTGAAAATATGCCCCCCAAAACGTAAATAAGCTTGACATTTATTTAGTGGAAAATTGCTCATTCATAAAAAGCTCACTGGTAGCGATCATTGTCAGTAACAACGCAAAATGCGATATAGCCCTGTGTTGAGAAGCTGCCCCGGTAAATTGTACTACTACGGTACAGTACTAGGCTACTGCTGTGTTCGTCTTGGTAGCGATTGCGTTGGTTGAATTGGATTTAACGTTCCGTTGTACGGTTTAGGCTGAAATTAATTATTTTCATGAACAGATTGACAACGTTTAGGCTGTGGCAATGAAGTTCAGGTTAGTAGTTAGATAGACTTTTGATTTAAGTAAGGGGAGTGCCGAACATTTTCTGTCGCCGTTTGACTTCCTAAACAGCTGTGTACTGTAGCTAGATGTTTTTGTAGTGTGTCTCGCGTAAGCTACAGCGTTGCAGTGAGCTACACTGGTTTGAAACCACAGGTAATGGTAATTTCACCAACAAATCGGTTTCTAATGTCAGAATAAATCCTACAACGAAAATGTATATGTGAGGAATGTTTATTTTAACGATTGAAAACAGATAACGCTACATCATAGACCACTGTAGTATGTGTTGCCCGGGAAACACAGGCTAATGTCATGATGCTAATACTTCAGTGAAATAGTAGACTACTGTTTCCGAAAGTAGATGTACTTCCTTAATAATATCAGCTTATATTGTACATTACACATCACAATTGTGTGTCATATCACAAAGTAAAATGAGTAAATAGTTATCACCCTGGCCTCTTTTCTTGTGGCGTTTCTGCAGCTGCCTTGCAGTAAAGCTATAGTTAGCCTAGCTATCCCCCAAGTTAACAGATGCTAAACGAATGTTCTGGCAAAGGTAGTCACGCGTGTTTTCGTGACGTTAGTGACGCAGTGACGTTAGTAACGTCAGTGACTGTGGCTAGCAAATTAGCCACCGTTAGCTTCACTTTTCGCCACAAAAACTTAATTTAAGCTTAAACCATGCAACGGAACGTAAATTCCAATAGAAGCAACTCAATCGCTACCAAGACGAAACTTTTGACACCTACGTTGTCTATGTAGGCCAAGTATTTACTGAGTTTTAGGGGGGCAAAAAGAAATAAAAATAATAATAATAATAACTAGAGAGGATACAATTTCTGGGGAAATTGTAGGGTGTGCTTGCTTGCGTCGGTTGCACAGGGGTCTGTATATTTTATATAAAAATGCATCGGGCCTACTTATTATTTATAAAGATTACATAGATTTAAAAGCATCTTTTTTTTGCTGCTCATTTACAACTCAAAATACGAGTGAAGTGTAGAATGAAATATGATGTCTTCTCATTTCCCCTGCAAGAGGCAGCTGACAGGCTGAATCAAAACGAATACATTTGGCAGACCGGTGTACAAATGGACCTAATCTCTATGACTTAAACGTCCTTTTAAGTTGTCCCTTCTCGTGATATTTTCAGGCATTTAGCCTACTCATATTGCATTCATTCATTAATAAAGAACCCCCTTTGAAGATTATTCTACGACTTTACCGGCAGAAGATAGAATCGCGATTCAAACAGTACCATCTGCTAACTGAAAATATGCCCCCAAAAACGTAAATAAGCTTGACATTTATTTAGTGGAAAATAGCTCATTCATAAAAAGCTCACTGGTAGCGATCATTGTCAGTAAGAACTCAAAATGCGATATAGCCCTGTGTGGAGAAGCTGCCCCGGTAAATTCTACTACTGCAGTACAGTACTAGACTACTGCTGTGTTCGTCTTGATAGCGATTGCGTTGGTTGAATTCGATTAAACGTTCCGTTGTACGGTTTAGGCTGAAATTAATTATTTTAATGAACAGATTGACAAAGTTTAGGCTGTGGCAATGAAGTTCAGGTTAGTAGTCAGATAGTTTCCCTACTGAAAGACTTTTGAGTAAGGGGAGTGCCGAACATGTTCTGTTGCCGTTTGACTTAAACAGCTGAGGAGTTGTTGTTAGCTACTCACACTAGTGTCTCGGGTACAGTAGGCTACAGCGTTGCAGTGAGCTACACTGGTTTGAAACCACAGGTAATGGTAATTTCACCAACAAATCGTTTACTAATGTCAGAATAAATCCTACAACGAAAATGTATATGTGAGGAATGTTTATTTTAACGATTGAAAACAGATACATCATAGACCACTGTAGTATGTGTTGCCCGGGCAACACAGGCTAATGTCATGATGCTAATATGTCAGTGAAATAGTAGACTACTGTTTCCGAAAGTAGATGTACTTCCTTAATAATATCAGCTTATATTGTACATTACACATCACAATTGTGTGTCATATCACAAAGTAAAATGAGTAAATATTTATCACCCTGGCCTCTTTGTTTGTGGCGTTTCTGCAGCTGCCTTGCAGTAAAGCTATAGTTAGCCTAGCTATCCCTCAAGTTAACAGATGCCAAACGAATGTTCTGCCAAAGGTAGTCACGCGTGTTTTCGTGACATTATTGCAGACCGGTGTAAAAATTGACCTAATCTCTATGATTTAAACGTCATTTTAAGTTTTTCTCTTCTCATGATATTTTCAGGCATTTAGCCTACTCATATTGCATTCATTCATGAATAAACAACCCCTTTGAAGATTATTCTACGACGTTACCCGGCAGTAGAAGATGGAATCGCAATTCAAACGGTACCATCTGCTAACTGAAAATATGCCCCCCAAAACGTAAATAAGCTTGACATTTATTTAGTGGAAAATAGCTCATTCATAAAAAGCTCACTGGTAGCGATCATTGTCAGTAACAACTCAAAATGCGATATAGCCCTGTGTGGAGAAGCTGCCCCGGTAAATTCTACTACTACAGTACAAGACTACTGCTGTGTTCGTCTTGATAGCGATTGCGTTGGTTGAATTCGATTAAACGTTCCGTTGTACGGTTTAGGCTGAAATTAATTATTTTCATGAACAGATTGACAACGTTTAGGCTGTGGCAATGAAGTTCAGGTTAGTAGTTAGATAGACTTTTGATTTAAGTAAGGGGAGTGCCGTTTGACTTCCTAAACAGCTGTGTACTGTAGCTAGATGTTTTTGTAGTGTGTCTCGCGTAAGCTACAGCGTTGCAGTGAGCTACACTGGTTTGAAACCACAGGTAATGGTAATTTCACCAACAAATTGTTTTCTAATGTCAGAATAAATCCTACAACGAAAATGTATATGTGAGGAATGTTTATTTTAACGATTGAAAACAGATAACGCTACATCATAGACCACTGTAGTATGTGTTGCCCGGGAAACACAGGCTAATGTCATGATGCTAATACTTCAGTGAAATAGTAGACTACTGTTTCCGAAAGTAGATGTACTTCCTTAATAATATCAGCTTATATTGTACATTACACATCACAATTGTGTGTCATATCACAAAGTAAAATGAGTAAATAGTTATCACCCTGGCCTCTTTTCTTGTGGCGTTTCTGCAGCTGCCTTGCAGTAAAGCTATAGTTAGCCTAGCTATCCCCCAAGTTAACAGATGCTAAACGAATGTTCTGGCAAAGGTAGTCACGCGTGTTTTCGTGACGTTAGTGACGCAGTGACGTTAGTAACGTCAGTGACTGTGGCTAGCAAATTAGCCACCGTTAGCTTCACTTTTCGCCACAAAAACTTAATTTAAGCTTAAACCATGCAACGGAACGTAAATTCCAATAGAAGCAACTCAATCGCTACCAAGACGAAACTTTTGACACCTACGTTGTCTATGTAGGCCAAGTATTTACTGAGTTTTAGGGGGGCAAAAAGAAATAAAAATAATAATAATAATAATAATATATATGTGAGAGAACAAAGGTTGTGCTCTCGCCGAAGGCTTGAGCACACCCAACTAGAGAGGATACAATTTCTGGGGAAATTGTAGGGTGTGCTTGCTTGCGTCGGTTGCACAGGGGTCTGTATATTTTATATAAAAATGCATCGGGCCTACTTATTATTTATAAAGATTACATAGATTTAAAAGCATCTTTTTTTTGCTGCTCATTTACAACTCAAAATACGAGTGAAGTGTAGAATGAAATATGACGTCTTCTCATTTCCCCTGCAAGAGGCAGCTGACAGGCTGAATCAAAACGAATACATTTGGCAGACCGGTGTACAAATGGACCTAATCTCTATGACTTAAACGTCCTTTTAAGTTGTCCCTTCTCGTGATATTTTCAGGCATTTAGCCTACTCATATTGCATTCATTCATTAATAAAGAACCCCCTTTGAAGATTATTCTACGACTTTACCGGCAGAAGATAGAATCGCGATTCAAACAGTACCATCTGCTAACTGAAAATATGCCCCCAAAAACGTAAATAAGCTTGACATTTATTTAGTGGAAAATAGCTCATTCATAAAAAGCTCACTGGTAGCGATCATTGTCAGTAACAACTCAAAATGCGATATAGCCCTGTGTGGAGAAGCTGCCCCGGTAAATTCTACTACTACAGTACAGTACTAGACTACTGCTGTGTTCGTCTTGATAGCGATTGCGTTGGTTGAATTCGATTAAACGTTCCGTTGTACGGTTTAGGCTGAAATTAATTATTTTCATGAACAGATTGACAAAGTTTAGGCTGTGGCAATGAAGTTCAGGTTAGTAGTCAGATAGTTTCCCTACGGAAAGACTTTTGAGTAAGGGGAGTGCCGAACATGTTCTGTTGCCGTTTGACTTAAACAGCTGAGGAGTTGTTGTTAGCTACTCACACTAGTGTCTCGGGTACAGTAGGCTACAGCGTTGCAGTGAGCTACACTGGTTTGAAACCACAGGTAATGGTAATTTCACCAACAAATCGTTTACTAATGTCAGAATAAATCCTACAACGAAAATGTATATGTGAGGAATGTTTATTTTAACGATTGAAAACAGATACATCATAGACCACTGTAGTATGTGTTGCCCGGGCAACACAGGCTAATGTCATGATGCTAATATGTCAGTGAAATAGTAGACTACTGTTTCCGAAAGTAGATGTACTTCCTTAATAATATCAGCTTATATTGTACATTACACATCACAATTGTGTGTCATATCACAAAGTAAAATGAGTAAATATTTATCACCCTGGCCTCTTTGTTTGTGGCGTTTCTGCAGCTGCCTTGCAGTAAAGCTATAGTTAGCCTAGCTATCCCCCAAGTTAACAGATGTGAAACGAATGTTCTGCCAAAGGTAGTCACGCGTGTTTTCCTGACATTATTGCAGACCGGTGTAAAAATTGACCTAATCTCTATGATTTAAACGTCATTTTAAGTTTTTCTCTTCTCATGATATTTTCAGGCATTTAGCCTACTCATATTGCATTCATTCATGAATAAACAACCCCTTTGAAGATTATTCTACGACGTTACCCGGCAGTAGTAGATGGAATCGCAATTCAAACGGTACCATCTGCTAACTGAAAATATGCCCCCCAAAACGTAAATAAGCTTGACATTTATTTAGTGGAAAATTGCTCATTCATAAAAAGCTCACTGGTAGCGATCATTGTCAGTAACAACGCAAAATGCGATATAGCCCTGTGTTGAGAAGCTGCCCCGGTAAATTGTACTACCACGGTACAGTACTAGACTACTGCTGTGTTCGTCTTGGTAGCGATTGCCTTGGTTGAATTGGATTTAACGTTCCGTTGTACGGTTTAGGCTGAAATTAATTATTGTCATGAACAGATTGACAACGTTTAGGCTGTGGCAATGAAGTTCAGGTTAGTAGTTAGATAGACTTTTGATTTAAGTAAGGGGAGTGCCGAACATTTTCTGTCGCCGTTTGACTTCCTAAACAGCTGTGTACTGTAGCTAGATGTTTTTGTAGTGTGTCTCGCGTAAGCTACAGCGTTGCAGTGAGCTACACTGGTTTGAAACCACAGGTAATGGTAATTTCACCAACAAATCGTTTTCTAATGTCAGAATAAATCCTACAACGAAAATGTATATGTGAGGAATGTTTATTTTAACGATTGAAAACAGATAACGCTACATCATAGACCACTGTAGTATGTGTTGCCCGGGAAACACAGGCTAATGTCATGATGCTAATACTTCAGTGAAATAGTAGACTACTGTTTCCGAAAGTAGATGTACTTCCTTAATAATATCAGCTTATATTGTACATTACACATCACAATTGTGTGTCATATCACAAAGTAAAATGAGTAAATAGTTATCACCCTGGCCTCTTTTCTTGTGGCGTTTCTGCAGCTGCCTTGCAGTAAAGCTATAGTTAGCCTAGCTATCCCCCAAGTTAACAGATGTGAAACGAATGTTCTGGCAAAGGTAGTCACGCGTGTTTTCGTGACGTTAGTGACGCAGTGACGTTAGTAACGTCAGTGACTGTGGCTAGCAAATTAGCCACCGTTAGCTTCACTTTTCGCCACAAAAACTTAACTTACGCTTAAACCATGCAACGGAACGTAAATTCCAATAGAAGCAACTCAATCGCTACCAAGACGAAACTTTTGACACCTACGTTGTCTATGTAGGCCAAGTATTTACTGAGTTTTAGGGGGGCAAAAAGAAATAAAAATAATAATAATAATAATAATATATATGTGAGAGAACAAAGGTTGTGCTCTCGCCGAAGGCTTGAGCACACCCAATAATATATATGTGAGAGAACAAAGGTTGTGCTCTCGCCGAAGGCTTGAGCACACCCAATAATATATATGTGAGAGAACAAAGGTTGTGCTCTCGCCGAAGGCTTGAGCACACCCAATGATTCTCATATGTTGTGTAGGACTCTTGTCTAGATAATGAAGGTGTGCAACATTCTAGCAATGTGAATAAATAGATTTTAACATGGTCTGTCAGCTATCACTGTGTTATTGGCGTGTGTGTGTGTGTGTGTGTGTGTGTGGGTGTGTGTGTGTTTAGAGACAGGACGGGCAGTCTGGTTAGAAGGCAAATGGCATTTTTGATTGGGCCGTCTGTATTGTGTCTGCGGGTGTTTGTGTCTGAGTTTGCATATGTAAAGTCAGGCTTCCTCCTGGTGTTCCAACCTTAAACTAGATCTCCTCTCTCCCTGGAGAGACGATAGACAGTTCACAATGGGGCATGTGTGTGCGTGCGTCTGTGTGCGTGTGTGTGTGTGTTGGTGCGTGTGTGTGTGTCCCTCTGCATTTGAATGTGATCCATTGGACAGCCGTTTCTGATTAATTCCTGGGTCAGCTAGATTGCTTTACATCTCTCTCTCTCAGCTCGGTGAATGGAGAAGCCTTCTGACGAATATAGGGTCTGACAGCCACACTCTGATACACTCACACACCCACACACATACACACATCCTCCACTTTTATCCCTCATTTTTTCTCAAATAAGCCCCAACCCCAGCCCTAGCCCCAGCCCCAGCCCCAGCCTCAGCCCCAGCCTCAGCCCCAGCACCAGTTCCACCCTTACTCCCCCCCTCACCATCAACAGCAACAATAAAGTTCGACTGAGGTAGACTATGGAGGGAAGAAGACCTCTCGGGTCTCACACTGCCTCTCTTCCTTCTTGAAGATGAATGTTTCTCCATGGCAACACAGGGAAACCCAGATGGTTCTAACCCAATATCCTGGTTGTGCTTCCTTCTCCAGGCAGTAGGTTTAGTGGCCCCCCACCCAGCTGGGTCTCTCTCTGTCTGCAGGAACTGGAGATGCCGTGGTTTGTTATACCACAGCTGAATCATAACTAAACACTATCATTTATATATGTGTGTGTGTGTCTGGGCGTGTGTGTTTCTGCGTTTCCTGTCAAACACCACGCTGCGTCTTTTCCTCTCTTCATCTGTCGGCACCATGAAGACACACACACACACACAAACACACACACACACACTTCCATACAGTCACACCGACACACAGATATGGAGTGAGAGAGAGGAATAGTTATGGACTGAGACTGGTGGCAAGTCCCTTTGATGAATCGCCATATCTAGTCAAAATGACCACTTGAATTAGAGGCCTCTGACAATCTTTACTTTCAGCAGTAAAACTCAGTTGGAATCAACATTATATAGTCTTTATGGAGAGAAAAGAAAGCGAGAGAGGACGAGAGAGAGGGAGGGTTGAAAGAAAGACCGAAAGAGAGAATGTGAGAGAGAAATAGATCCAGTATTATGATGATTTGTCTGGTGTCTCTCCTCGCCTCTCCAGCCTGTGAGTGGCTGTATTGATGCACAGTGCCTCCTAGCTAGATCATAAAGCTGCTTTAACACGATAGAGATACATCCTTCTCTTCTTACACCAAACCCCCCCCCCTCGCCTTTTCTTACCCTCTTCTCCTCTCCTTAACCCCCCATTCCTCTCTTCTCCTTACCCCCTCTCTCCTCTCCTCTGCCCCCTGTTCTGCTTTCCTCTCCTTTCTGTTCTTTCATCCCCTCTCCTCTCATTTTGCCTCCTCTCCCCCTCTCCCCCCCTCTCTTTTCCTCTCCGCCTCCCCCCTCCCCTCTCTTCTCGACCACCCCGTTCTCTCCCTCCTCACCCCCTCTCCCTCTCTCTGTCCTGCTACATAAAGTCTAGAAGCCTGTTATAAAATGTCAGCTCCCATTCACCATATATTCAATAAATACCCACCTCCCTAGCATGCTTTGCCCCGCTGGTCTCCGCGCTCCGCAGCTCTGACGGCCGGCCTCGTAAAAGTTACATACGGCCGTGTTTAATTCAGCCCTGTTAAAAGGCCCAGGACAGCACTGATACACATCACAGATTAACCTGCAGCTCGGAGATTAAGCTGATGGAGTATTGCCCTGAAAAGCACAGATACACACTCACACACACACACATCTAAACTTAACACGACAGGCTTTTTTGTTTGTTTCTGTGTGTAACAGATCTATATAATCAAACACTTGTTGCCGTTTGAAGCTGCAGATCATAGCTAAGAGGGAGAGTCCACTGTCACACAGTAACACTCCTCAAATGCACGAAAAACCACGGATAAACACTCCACACACACGCGCACACACACACACACACAAGCACGCACACACCAACAGTCAAGACCTCTGCTGGAATCAAAGAGAGAAAAAGAGAAAGAGATAAGGAAAGAGAGAGAGAATAGACTGGAATGCCAGCTTCCCATTCAGATGATGATTAAAATTCATAGGCTCCCCGCTGCCCCTCCTCCCCCCCACCTCCTCCCCAACCCCTAACCCCCCCCCCCCGATGTGCAAAGGCAATTTTGGAGCAGTCATAGCCTTTTCTCTCTCGACAAAATTAATTTGACAGGTTTGCATTAAGGCAGCTGATCAATAACCACTTAGAGGGGTGGGGGCTAAGCCAAGACAAATAACCCCCACACACCCCGCACCCCCGTCCCCCCGACACTGCAGGTTACCTCAGGAGGAAAAATGAATCTTTGGATACGTACTTTCCTCTGGTCTCCTCTCCTTTAAGACTCTGTTCCATCATAGCCTTCCCCCCTCCTCCCCTCTCCTCAGGTCTGCTCCCTCCTCCCCTCTCCTCAGGTCTGCTCCCTCTTCTCCTCTCCTCCGGTCTGCTCCCTCCTCTCCTCCCTCTCTATCACAGTTCTGACCTCCAGTCTTTGATCTGTAGACAGCCATGAAGAAAGATAGAAATAAAGAAAGAAAGAAAAAAAGAAAAAGTCCTACCAGCACCAGTACCGACCCATGTAGATACTACAGAACAATCAGTAACCTTTACTCCCCTCCCCTCCTCCCCTCCTCCCCTCCTCCCCTCCTCCCCTCCTCCCCTCCCCTCCCCCCTCCTCCCCTCCTCCCCTCCTCCCTCCCCTCCCCTCCCTCCCTCCCCTCCCCTCCCCTCCCTTCCCCTTCCCTTCCTTCCCTCTCCTCTCCTCTTCTCCCCTCCCTGTCCTCCCCTCCCTCCCCTCCCCCTCCTCCCTCTCCTCCCTCTCCTCTCCTCCCCTCCCTCCCTCCCTCCTCCTCTCCTCTCCTCTCCTCTCCTCTCCTCTCCTCTCCTCTCCTCTCCTCTCCTCTCCTCCCTCCCCTCCCCTCCCTCCCTCTCTTACCTCCCTCTCCTCTCCTCCCTCTCCTCCCTCTCCTCTCCTCTCCTCTCACCTCCCTCTCCTCTCATGTCTGATAGATGGAACGTATAGCTTACTGGCCAGTTTTCTAACCATATATTGTGTCATGAGGAGATGAAATAGAGGAGCTGAGTTTGACAGCATCTATCTGACCATGCGAACAGGGTGTGTGCGTGTTTTTTTTTCATGTTTATGTGCATGTCTGTACTATGTGTGTACATTTGCGTGTGTGCACACAGGTGTGTGTTTGTGTGTGTGTGTCATCAGGCTCCCCCCCACCCCTCCATCCCCCAGATCGATACATGGCTCCAGCCCTGGCTCTTTATAACAGCTAGCAGAGCCTTCGCAGGGCGGCCCACTCTGTATAAATGAGCCAAACACAATTTTCCAACTTCAACAAGCCAGACCAACACTCTAGCCAATGTTTCAATCTCTCAAGGTCAGATTGCAGTTGGTTTGGTGCCCATTACTCACGTACACACACACACCTACACGCACACACACTTTCTCTCTTGTAACTCTCTTGCTGTCTCTATATCTGATTATCTCAACCTTCCCAACAGAATCAGTGGCGTGTTAATATGTCTGTGTACCTTTAGTTTTAAATCAAACCTGTTTAGTTTAGTTTACCACAATCTACTGTGGCCTGTGGGCCCAGAAGGCAGTCTAAGAGTGTTTAGCTTGCTGGTCTCTTTCCGGTCTCTCTCCTGAGCCACAGCCCTGGGTAATACCCACCGCTCCCTAACTCACTTGGAGTTTCTCCACCTGATCAGCTTTCTGTTTTTCTTCTTTTGCTTTTCCAACAGAGTGCTGCTGTGGGAATTAACCAGAGAGATGGAGTGAGTGCAAGAGATGGAAAGGGGAGAAGAGATGGAGTGAGAGAGGTTGAGAAGGAGGGAGGGAGACAAACGGAGAGCGAGAAGAATAAAGGGCGAGAGAGGAAAGAGAAACAGGCGCAGCCTATGCCACATCTCAATGCAATTTCGTTTTCTTCCTGGTTTGTTGGCCTACTGCCTACCCCCCCCCCCCCCCCTTTTCAACCCCCTGTTGAGCCCATTACAGCTACAGGCAGGTGAGGGAGCTTCAGGCTCTACGAAAATCATCCCCCCTGCCCCCCAGCATCCGCCCCCCCCCCATGTCCCCAGGCCCCAACTCCCGTCTCAGCCCCAACCTCCACTCCAGCCCAGCACCATCAACAGCCCCGGCCTCAGCCCCCACCTCAGCCTCAGCTTCAGCCTCGACAGATGTAGATTGAAACAGACATCAATAAATGATTACGAGTCTTGAGACTTTTAAGTAGGAACCTGTGCCGTGTGAAATGCTGTTTAATAGAGTAACCTCTGACAGAGTATCCATCACAGGAAAAAGGTGCTGGGGTCTGCAGAAAAGAGAGGATTTCTTTCTTTCTGTCTCTGTCTGTTCCTCCCTTCACCTCTCCTCTCATTAATGGGACATTAGGTGACATTTAAATTCATCATTTGACCCAGATACCCCAGGCTCGAAAGAGACAGCTCTCCCTCTCTCCCTCTCTTCTGCTGTTTCCCTCACTTTCCCTCTCTTCCTTTTCCCCCTCTCTGTCTCTTTCTCTCTCCCTCCTTCTCTCCATAATGCAGACATACACCTGTGACACACACAACATTCAATGTTGATATTTAGAAATAGATGGATTCAAACAGAACCCCCCACACACACACACTCCCTCCCAACACACATCTACATACATCTCTGCTTAACACTGCACATCCGTTCATGCTCTGGTTAACACGTCTTAAGGCCTCAACTGAATATAGACCTGGTGCGCCCCCAGATCCCAAATCATCCCCCCCCCTACACGCACACACCTCCACACCTCCACACCTACACACACCTCCGCACAGCTCCTCCCCAGCTCCCCCACCTAATATTCCCATCAAACAACAGAGCCGTTTTGTTTTGCTGATCAGTAGTTTCACCACAGCTGAAAGGAGCCCGGAAAAAGAGAGCAGCCAGGCAAACGTAAACACAGCTGCTCTCTCTCCCAGTCCCACGTGTCACACAACACCACCAAGTAATGGGGTTTTTTACACCGTGTGTGTGCGTGTGTGTGCGTTGACACCCTACTCTCCACCCAGCCCAGGTAATAGCGTTGAGTACATCCTGCCCAGGATGTGAGCCATACGAGGGGCGGAGGACTCTGAGGTAGTTTAGGTCGCGTGTCACCGCTTAATGAACAGTGGAGTCGTGGAGCATGCCGGGGAACACCACGGTAACACTTTGGGGGAGAGACGGTGCGTGTGTGTGTAAAACGTTCGGTACGTTGGCATGTGCGTACGTGTGTCCGATTGTGCGTGTGTCTGTGTGTAGGTCTGTGTCCGCCTGCGTGTATGTGTGTGTGTATCAAGGCGTGTATCGATGTGTGTGTGTCGCACCATTGATGTTTCTGTCCTCCGTGCTGTGTGCTGGTGTCAGCGGGGCTTCTGGGGTCTGTAGTCCTGAGAGCCAGCAGAGTGCTGAAGGCCTCGTCCTAACAGCCAGTCGCTAACACCCAGACAGAGGTCTGGGATTAGGAGCATCTGGGCATCACCTCAGGGAACATTAACAGTTGCCAATGTCTTCACACACAGGGAGTGCGCAATTTACATACACACACAGGAACACATACACGCACACCTTTTTCCCATCTACAGATCCCTTGTCTCCACCTGATCATAACAGACCAGAACAATCTGACGAAGAACAACACCAGAAAATCTAACCGTCACCAGAGAACAGAGTTGCTGCCTCACTTTGTCATTTGTGGAACAAATGCCTGACAAAACCCAAATACCACAACAAAATCAGTGTGTAGTATGTAGCATGTACTACGTAGTATGTAGTTAATAGAGTGTAGTATGAACAGTAGTGTATTAGGTACTGTCCTTTGTGCATTAACTTGTGTGTAGTGGGAAATATGTAGCATGTTGCATGTACTATGTATTGTTTTGTATGTAGTGTGTACCATGTAGTGTGCGGTGTTTATTATGTGTGTAGTAGGTAGTGTGTAGCACGTTACGTGTAGTGTGTAGCATGTCATGTGTAGTATGTAGTATGTAAAGGGACGTATATGTGCTGTGTAGTACATAGTATACTGTATGTAGTAGGTAGTGTGCGGTGTGTGGGGCAGAGTGTGTGCTGTGGACTGTGTCGTGGCTAGTACAGGCGTGAAGACAGGTAAACAGATGTACCAGTAGGGAGAGCAGACTGACAGCCATGACACTGAACTAATCAATAAACTCAACCGCAGGCTGTTGGGCCACTGTGTTAGTGTAGCTTATACACCTGTCAATTAACACACCCACTCTCTCTCTCTCTTTCTCTCTCTGAGCCACTGTGGTACTGTACACAATCTGTCAATTAGCACACTTCTGCGCCTCTGGTCAGCCTGTCCATACAGGTGAACCCAGCTGGGTTAATATGACCCAGAGGACAGGGGCCTTCCACCCATCACTCTCTCGATTTCTCTTTCACACACACGTTATAACACTGTTACATTAACACTGGCCGACTACATCATACAGCACTACTGTGGCAATAGATTGAAATTAATCGACAGCTAAACTATAGAATTTTCATAATTCATTGTGATTGACTTTACTTTTGGATCATTCCCACAATGACACACACATACACATACATACATACACACACTCATCTAACAACTGCCAAAGGGCAATTGTCTGGAATCACTGGTGGATGGATCAAGAGTATTGGCAGTTTTCCTATTAGAGCCATAGAGATGCATTGTTGTCTGAGTGTGGATGCATTCTTCGGGTCTGAGTGCCGATCAATCTGGGCTCCAATCAGCCCAGCCCTCCACCTGCCAGCCACACCCCCGCCGCTCAATGTCACCAAGACCATTTCCCCCCTGACCTCTGACCCCAGCCTGTGGAGGGGTTGCAAGGTGCTGAGGGTCACTGGAATCGATAGACCACTCTGAGGTCTCCTGACTCCCTGATAGAATACGGTCCACCATTCATATCGGCACAATATTGTGTTGAGTACCGATGCATGTCCTATATCTGTAAAACCTTTATAAATGTATTCCTCAATAGCAGCCCGTCAATGAGCCAGCCAGTCATTAAGAGAAATTAGCAACCTAGCAAC
>NW_027120498.1:20000-26730 GCF_038355195.1 Osmerus mordax | reverse complement strand
TGACTTCCATTCATTTTCCAGGATGACTTATATACTCTATGGTAGCTGTCTGGTGGACTGGGGGCCGCGACAATGTTACGCTTGTAAGTCAGAAGCTGGGAAATGCACTGCGAAGCTGGGAAAACCGTTTTTTCGAGCTCATTTTCGGTTCCGCCCAACGGATTTGATCAAAATAGGCTCATTCGAAAGGTATTAACCGGGGGCACACGGAAAACCGGACTAATAACGCGCACGTGCGCGTGCGCGAAACGGGAAGCAAAAGAAAACTTCAATCGGAGCTACAACCGTGAACCGTCGCAGATAGGGCGGAAATTTCAACGCACGTCGCTGCGTCTCACTCCAACTTAAATAACAAAACTGTCCCCAGCGAAATCGGTTGGATAAAACGGAAACGGGAAGCGAAGAAAACGTTAAACGTCAACACCGAAATGGCTATCGTCAATTCCAATGTGAAAACAACTCGCACGTATGTGTCTTACTCTAAAGCAGTGTATAAAACTATCCCCAGCCAAATCAGAGCTACGCAACGAAAACGGGAAGCGAAACAAAACTTTAAACGGAGCTACCGAATTGGAAATCATC
The DNA here is from genome assembly GCF_038355195.1 of Osmerus mordax. Lineage (NCBI taxonomy): Eukaryota > Metazoa > Chordata > Actinopteri > Osmeriformes > Osmeridae > Osmerus > Osmerus mordax. Next base: position 26,148 of record NW_027120498.1, on the reverse strand, counting down.
AATCCTGGGAAAATAACAACTCACACGTGTGCCCCTTATTCTAACTTGAATTTAGAAACCGTCCTCAACAAATCCCACGTTCGGGTGAATAACTGTGAATTTTAAGGCACATGCCTCTCTGGGCTGGGGAGAGTGCATTCAAATAGGAGAAATTGGCTTCATTTAGAGGCATCTCCACTTAGGGACGTCGTAGCACCTTAACTCGGGTGGCGTTGGAAAGGTCTGGTCCAGGGGAACACGGGCGTGTCAAGTTTGCCACGCGCACGCGCATCCCCGCTAAACAGGGGCCAAAACAAAACTTTAAACGGAGCTACCGAATGGAAACCATCAATCCTGGGAAAATAACAACTCACACGTGTGCCCCTTATGCTAACTTGAATTTAGAAACCGTCCTCAACAAAATCCCACGTTCGGGCGCAAAACTGCACGTTTGAGGCCACATTTTCAATGATGCTGGAAACTTACATTCAAAGCTGGGAAAATGTGCTCATCTACAGGCATCCCCACTTAGGGACGTCGTAGCACCTTGACTCGGGTGGCGTTGGAAAGGTCTGGTCCAGGGGAACACGGGCGTGTCAAGTTTGCCACGCGCACGCGCATCCCCGCTAAACAGGGGCCAAAACAAAACTTTAAACGGAGCTACCGAATTGGAAACCATCAATCCTGGGAAAATAACAACTCACACGTGTGCCCCTTATGCTAACTTGAATTTAGAAACCGTCCTCAACAAAATCCCACGTTCGGGCGCAAAACTGCACGTTTGAGGCCACATTTTCAATGATGCTGGAAACTTACATTCAAAGCTGGGAAAATGTGCTCATCTACAGGCATCCCCACTTAGGGACGTCGTAGCACCTTGACTCGGGTGGCGTTGGAAAGGTCTGGTCCAGGGGAACACGGGCGTGTCAAGGTTGCCACGCGCACGCGCATCCCCGCTAAACAGGAGCCCAAACAAAACTTTAAACGGGGCTACGGAAAAGGGGAGAGCTTTTTCGGGGACAAACACCACTCACGTCGGTGCCCCCTGTTCCAACTTGAATTTAGAAACCGTCCTCAACAAAATCCCACGTTCGGGTGAATAACTGTGAATTTTAAGGCACATGCCTCTCTGGGCTGGGAGAGTGCATTCAAATAGGAGAAATTGGCTTCATTTAGAGGCATCCCCACTTGGGGACGTCGTAGCACCTTAACTCAGGTGGCGTTAGAAAGGTCTGGTCCAGGGGAACACGGGCGTGTCATGTTTGCCACGCGCACGCGCATCCCCGCTGAACAGGAGCCCAAACAAAACTTTAAACGGGGCTACGGAAAAGGGAGGGCTTTTTCGGGGACAACCACCACTCACCTCGGTTCCCCCATCCCAACTTGAATTTAGAAACCGTCCCCAGCCAAATCCCACGTTCGGGGCAAAACTGCTCGTTTGAGGCCACATTTTCAATGATACTGGAAACTTACATTCAAAGTTGGGAAAAGGTGTTCATTTACAGGCACACTTAGGGACGTCGTAGCACCTTAACTCGGGTGGCGTTGGAAAGGTCTGGTCCAGGGGAACACGGGCGTGTCAAGTTTGCCACGCGCACGCGCATCCCCGCTAAACAGGGGCCAAAACAAAACTTTAAACGGAGCTACCGAATTGGAAACCATCAATCCTGGGAAAATAACAACTCACACGTGTGCCCCTTATGCTAACTTGAATTTAGAAACCGTCCTCAACAAAATCCCACGTTCGGGCGCAAAACTGCACGTTTGAGGCCACATTTTCAATGATGCTGGAAACTTACATTCAAAGCTGGGAAAATGTGCTCATCTACAGGCATCCCCACTTAGGGACGTCGTAGCACCTTGACTCGGGTGGCGTTGGAAAGGTCTGGTCCAGGGGAACACGGGCGTGTCAAGTTTGCCACGCGCACGCGCATCCCCGCTAAACAGGGGCCAAAACAAAACTTTAAACGGAGCTACCGAATTGGAAACCATCAATCCTGGGAAAATAACAACTCACACGTGTGCCCCTTATGCTAACTTGAATTTAGAAACCGTCCTCAACAAAATCCCACGTTCGGGCGCAAAACTGCACGTTTGAGGCCACATTTTCAATGATGCTGGAAACTTACATTCAAAGCTGGGAAAATGTGCTCATCTACAGGCATCCCCACTTAGGGACGTCGTAGCACCTTGACTCGGGTGGCGTTGGAAAGGTCTGGTCCAGGGGAACACGGGCGTGTCAAGGTTGCCACGCGCACGCGCATCCCCGCTAAACAGGAGCCCAAACAAAACTTTAAACGGGGCTACGGAAAAGGGGAGAGCTTTTTCGGGGACAAACACCACTCACGTCGGTGCCCCCTGTTCCAACTTGAATTTAGAAACCGTCCTCAACAAAATCCCACGTTCGGGTGAATAACTGTGAATTTTAAGGCACATGCCTCTCTGGGCTGGGAGAGTGCATTCAAATAGGAGAAATTGGCTTCATTTAGAGGCATCCCCACTTGGGGACGTCGTAGCACCTTAACTCAGGTGGCGTTAGAAAGGTCTGGTCCAGGGGAACACGGGCGTGTCATGTTTGCCACGCGCACGCGCATCCCCGCTGAACAGGAGCCCAAACAAAACTTTAAACGGGGCTACGGAAAAGGGGAGGGCTTTTTCGGGGACAACCACCACTCACCTCGGTTCCCCCCATCCCAACTTGAATTTAGAAACCGTCCCCAGCCAAATCCCACGTTCGGGGGCAAAACTGCTCGTTTGAGGCCACATTTTCAATGATACTGGAAACTTACATTCAAAGTTGGGAAAAGGTGTTCATTTACAGGCATCTCCACTTAGGGACGTCGTAGCACCTTAACTCAGGCGGCGTTAGAAAGGTCTGGTCCAGGGGAACACGGGCGTGTCAAGGTTGCCACGCGCACGCGCATCCCCGCTAAACAGGAGCCCAAACAAAACTTTAAACGGGGCTACGGAAAAGGGGAGAGCTTTTTCGGGGACAAACACCACTCACGTCGGTGCCCCCTGTTCCAACTTGAATTTAGAAACCGTCCTCAACAAAATCCCACGTTCGGGTGAATAACTGTGAATTTTAAGGCACATGCCTCTCTGGGCTGGGAGAGTGCATTCAAATAGGAGAAATTGGCTTCATTTAGAGGCATCCCCACTTGGGGACGTCGTAGCACCTTAACTCAGGTGGCGTTAGAAAGGTCTGGTCCAGGGGAACACGGGCGTGTCATGTTTGCCACGCGCACGCGCATCCCCGCTGAACAGGAGCCCAAACAAAACTTTAAACGGGGCTACGGAAAAGGGGAGGGCTTTTTCGGGGACAACCACCACTCACCTCGGTTCCCCCCATCCCAACTTGAATTTAGAAACCGTCCCCAGCCAAATCCCACGTTCGGGGGCAAAACTGCTCGTTTGAGGCCACATTTTCAATGATACTGGAAACTTACATTCAAAGTTGGGAAAAGGTGTTCATTTACAGGCATCTCCACTTAGGGACGTCGTAGCACCTTAACTCAGGCGGCGTTAGAAAGGTCTGGTCCAGGGGAACACGGGCGTGTCAAGGTTGCCACGCGCACGCGCATCCCCGCTAAACAGGAGCCCAAACAAAACTTTAAACGGGGCTACGGAAAAGGGGAGAGCTTTTTCGGGGACAAACACCACTCACGTCGGTGCCCCCTGTTCCAACTTGAATTTAGAAACCGTCCTCAACAAAATCCCACGTTCGGGTGAATAACTGTGAATTTTAAGGCACATGCCTCTCTGGGCTGGGAGAGTGCATTCAAATAGGAGAAATTGGCTTCATTTAGAGGCATCCCCACTTGGGGACGTCGTAGCACCTTAACTCAGGTGGCGTTAGAAAGGTCTGGTCCAGGGGAACACGGGCGTGTCATGTTTGCCACGCGCACGCGCATCCCCGTTGAACAGGAGCCCAAACAAAACTTTAAACGGGGCTACGGAAAAGGGGAGGGCTTTTTCGGGGACAACCACCACTCACCTCGGTGCCCCCCATCCCAACTTGAATTTAGAAACCGTCCCCAGCCAAATCCCACGTTCGGGGGCAAAACTGCACGTTTGAGGCCACATTTTCAATGATACTGGAAACTTACATTCAAAGTTGGGAAAAGGTGTTCATTTACAGGCATCCCCACTTGGGGACGTCGTAGCACCTTAACTCAGGCGGCGTTAGAAAGGTCTGGTCCAGGGGAACACGGGCGTGTCAAGGTTGCCACGCGCACGCGCTTCCCCGCTGAACAGGAGCCCAAACAAAACTTTAAACGGGGCTACGGAAAAGGGGAGGGCTTTTTCGGGGACAACCACCACTCACCTCGGTGCCCCCCATCCCAACTTGAACTTAGAAACCGTCCCCAGCGAAATCCCACGTTCGGGCGAATAACTGTGAATTTTAAGCCCCTTTTCCTCTCAAGCTGGAAACGTGCAAAGTTGGGAAAAGGTGTTCATTTACAGGCATCTCCACTTAGGGACGTCGTAGCACCTTAACTCAGGCGGCGTTAGAAAGGTCTGGTCCAGGGGAACACGGGCGTGTCAAGGTTGCCACGCGCACGCGCATCCCCGCTGAACAGGAGCCCAAACAAAACTTTAAACGGGGCTACGGAAAAGGGGAGGGCTTTTTCGGGGACAACCACCACTCACCTCGGTGCCCCCCATCCCAACTTGAATATAGAAACCGTCCCCAGCCAAATCCCACGTTCGGGGGCAAAACTGCTCGTTTGAGGCCACATTTTCAATGATACTGGAAACTTACATTCAAAGTTGGGAAAATGTGCTCATCTACAGGCATCCCCACTTGGGGACGTCGTAGCACCTTGACTCAGGCGGCGTTAGAAAGGTCTGGACCAGGGGAACACGGGGGTGTCAAGTTTGCCACGCGCACGCGCTTCCCCGCTGAACAGGAGCCCAAACAGAACTTTAAACGGGGCTACGGAAAAGGGGAGGGCTTTTTCGGGGACAACCACCACTCACCTCGGTGCCCCCCATCCCAACTTGAATATAGAAACCGTCCCCAGCCAAATCCCACGTTCGGGCGAATAACTGTGAATTTTAAGCCCCTTTTCCTCTCAAGCTGGAAACGTGCAAAGTTGGGAAAAGGTGTTCATTTAGAGGCATCTCCACTTAGGGACGTCGTAGCACCTTAACTCAGGCGGCGTTGGAAAGGTCTGGTCCAGGGGAACACGGGGGTGTCAAGGTTGCCACGCGCACGCGCTTCCCCGCTGAACAGGAGCCCAAACAAAACTTTAAACGGGGCTACGGAAAAGGGGAGGGCTTTTTCGGGGACAACCACCACTCACCTCGGTGCCCCCCGTCCCAACTTGAACTTAGAAACCGTCCCCAGCGAAATCCCACGTTCGGGCGAATAACTGTGAATTTTAAGCCCCTTTTTCTCTCAAGCTGGAAACGTGCAAAGTTGGGAAAAGGTGTTCATTTAGAGGCATCTCCACTTAGGGACGTCGTAGCACCTTAACTCAGGCGGCGTTGGAAAGGTCTGGTCCAGGGGAACACGGGGGTGTCAAGGTTGCCACGCGCACGCGCATCTCCGCGACGCTGCGAGCGAAACAAATTTTCAAACGCGCACACCGAAATGGGGACACTTTTTTCGGGGACAAACACCACTCACCTCGGTGCCCCCCATCCCAACTTGAATATAGAAACCGTCCCCAGCCAAATCCCACGTTCGGGCGAATAACTGTGAATTTTAAGCCCCTTTTCCTCTCAAGCTGGAAACGTGCAAAGTTGGGAAAAGGTGTTCATTTAGAGGCATCTCCACTTAGGGACGTCGTAGCACCTTAACTCAGGCGGCGTTGGAAAGGTCTGGTCCAGGGGAACACGGGGGTGTCAAGGTTGCCACGCGCACGCGCATCTCCGCGACGCTGCGAGCGAAACAAATTTTCAAACGCGCACACCGAAATGGGGACACTTTTTTCGGGGAAAATAACCACACACACCGCTGCCCCTTGCCCTCACTTGAAGAACAAAACCATCCCCAGCCAAATCACACGTTCGGGCGCCAAACGGTGCATTTGACACCCACAAAATACAAGTCAAACACACTCTCACACTGCAAAAGTTGGGAGCCCCGGGGAACAACACTACTCTCTCGGCCTCCCCGGGGAACAGAGCCCCCAGGGCGGCCAGCACACCTCCGGGGAGG
>NW_027120498.1:7500-10000 GCF_038355195.1 Osmerus mordax | reverse complement strand
CCCACGTTCGGGCGCAAAACTGCACGTTTGAGGCCACATTTTCAATGATGCTGGAAACTTACATTCAAAGCTGGGAAAATGTGCTCATCTACAGGCATCCCCACTTAGGGACGTCGTAGCACCTTGACTCGGGTGGCGTTGGAAAGGTCTGGTCCAGGGGAACACGGGCGTGTCAAGTTTGCCACGCGCACGCGCATCCCCGCTAAACAGGGGCCAAAACAAAACTTTAAACGGAGCTACCGAATTGGAAACCATCAATCCTGGGAAAATAACAACTCACACGTGTGCCCCTTATGCTAACTTGAATTTAGAAACCGTCCTCAACAAAATCCCACGTTCGGGCGCAAAACTGCACGTTTGAGGCCACATTTTCAATGATGCTGGAAACTTACATTCAAAGCTGGGAAAATGTGCTCATCTACAGGCATCCCCACTTAGGGACGTCGTAGCACCTTGACTCGGGTGGCGTTGGAAAGGTCTGGTCCAGGGGAACACGGGCGTGTCAAGGTTGCCACGCGCACGCGCATCCCCGCTAAACAGGAGCCCAAACAAAACTTTAAACGGGGCTACGGAAAAGGGGAGAGCTTTTTCGGGGACAAACACCACTCACGTCGGTGCCCCCTGTTCCAACTTGAATTTAGAAACCGTCCTCAACAAAATCCCACGTTCGGGTGAATAACTGTGAATTTTAAGGCACATGCCTCTCTGGGCTGGGAGAGTGCATTCAAATAGGAGAAATTGGCTTCATTTAGAGGCATCCCCACTTGGGGACGTCGTAGCACCTTAACTCAGGTGGCGTTAGAAAGGTCTGGTCCAGGGGAACACGGGCGTGTCATGTTTGCCACGCGCACGCGCATCCCCGCTGAACAGGAGCCCAAACAAAACTTTAAACGGGGCTACGGAAAAGGGGAGGGCTTTTTCGGGGACAACCACCACTCACCTCGGTTCCCCCCATCCCAACTTGAATTTAGAAACCGTCCCCAGCCAAATCCCACGTTCGGGGGCAAAACTGCTCGTTTGAGGCCACATTTTCAATGATACTGGAAACTTACATTCAAAGTTGGGAAAAGGTGTTCATTTACAGGCATCTCCACTTAGGGACGTCGTAGCACCTTAACTCAGGCGGCGTTAGAAAGGTCTGGTCCAGGGGAACACGGGCGTGTCAAGGTTGCCACGCGCACGCGCATCCCCGCTAAACAGGAGCCCAAACAAAACTTTAAACGGGGCTACGGAAAAGGGGAGAGCTTTTTCGGGGACAAACACCACTCACGTCGGTGCCCCCTGTTCCAACTTGAATTTAGAAACCGTCCTCAACAAAATCCCACGTTCGGGTGAATAACTGTGAATTTTAAGGCACATGCCTCTCTGGGCTGGGAGAGTGCATTCAAATAGGAGAAATTGGCTTCATTTAGAGGCATCCCCACTTGGGGACGTCGTAGCACCTTAACTCAGGTGGCGTTAGAAAGGTCTGGTCCAGGGGAACACGGGCGTGTCATGTTTGCCACGCGCACGCGCATCCCCGCTGAACAGGAGCCCAAACAAAACTTTAAACGGGGCTACGGAAAAGGGGAGGGCTTTTTCGGGGACAACCACCACTCACCTCGGTTCCCCCCATCCCAACTTGAATTTAGAAACCGTCCCCAGCCAAATCCCACGTTCGGGGGCAAAACTGCTCGTTTGAGGCCACATTTTCAATGATACTGGAAACTTACATTCAAAGTTGGGAAAAGGTGTTCATTTACAGGCATCTCCACTTAGGGACGTCGTAGCACCTTAACTCAGGCGGCGTTAGAAAGGTCTGGTCCAGGGGAACACGGGCGTGTCAAGGTTGCCACGCGCACGCGCATCCCCGCTAAACAGGAGCCCAAACAAAACTTTAAACGGGGCTACGGAAAAGGGGAGAGCTTTTTCGGGGACAAACACCACTCACGTCGGTGCCCCCTGTTCCAACTTGAATTTAGAAACCGTCCTCAACAAAATCCCACGTTCGGGTGAATAACTGTGAATTTTAAGGCACATGCCTCTCTGGGCTGGGAGAGTGCATTCAAATAGGAGAAATTGGCTTCATTTAGAGGCATCCCCACTTGGGGACGTCGTAGCACCTTAACTCAGGTGGCGTTAGAAAGGTCTGGTCCAGGGGAACACGGGCGTGTCATGTTTGCCACGCGCACGCGCATCCCCGTTGAACAGGAGCCCAAACAAAACTTTAAACGGGGCTACGGAAAAGGGGAGGGCTTTTTCGGGGACAACCACCACTCACCTCGGTGCCCCCCATCCCAACTTGAATTTAGAAACCGTCCCCAGCCAAATCCCACGTTCGGGGGCAAAACTGCACGTTTGAGGCCACATTTTCAATGATACTGGAAACTTACATTCAAAGTTGGGAAAAGGTGTTCATTTACAGGCATCCCCACTTGGGGACGTCGTAGCACCTTAACTCAGGCGGCGTTAGAAAGGTCTGGTCCAGGGGAACACGGGCGTGTCAAGGTTGCCACGCGCA
>NW_027120497.1:0-26738 GCF_038355195.1 Osmerus mordax | reverse complement strand
AAATCACTAAACACAGGCTTATAAAAACGTTGTGCGTGTGTGTGTCTGTGTGCTGTGTGTGTGTGGGGGGGGGGGGGGTGGGGGCTGTGTGGACGTGAAGCAGAACATGTGTGTGTGTGTGTGTGTGTGAAGGTGGTGTGTATGTGCTCGGGTACTGTATGCGTGTATGATGGAGATAGGCGGCATATCAATGCACGTGTGTGTTTGCGCGCATGTATGTGCGTGTGTGAGAGAGAGGTGGCCGTGCGTGCGTGTGAATGCCCTTTACTGTGTGTGTGTGTATGTGAGAGTGTGTGTGTGTGTGTGTGTGTGCACATGGGAGTAGCTCCCTGGCCCGCATATGGCTGCAGGATATTGCTTTTTCTAAATTCAGCCGACCTAATGAGAATGCCTCCAATCTTAAACGAACCTAGATTCAGCACACTGCTGCCTTACAGACATAGATCCAGTCTGACTGTGGCCGTCCGAATGCACTGACAAGCAACAGGTTGGACATGCTGCAGACAGCGGAGGGCAGACACACTGGATCAGGCCATGGAGTGAAAACCCAGAAGAGCATCGAGATAGAACAGACGGCTGGAGGAGGGACGGATGGATGGATGGACAGAAGGATTGATAGATGGACGGATGATAGATGGATGGACGAATACATGAACCGATGGATGGATGGATGGATGAAAAAATGGATGGACTGATGAATGAATGAATGGACAGAGAGATGGAGAGACCGGGGATGGATGGACCTAAATCCCTAGACTTCCCTGAGGAGTTTGAAAACCAAAGAGAGGCGAGAAAGAGAAACCAAAAGGCAAAGCAGAGGGAGAGACTGAGGTGAATATAGCTGTCTCTGCCCCTGAGGAGCACTTGGTCATTATAAAGCCATTGTGGCCAGCATGCAAGCGCTCCCTCACTCAGTGTTGAGTGAGTCAGCCCTTTTGGGTCTGGGAGAGGGGGGGTGCATCTTAACTTCTACAAAAACACCACACACTCACACACACGCAAACACACACACACACACACCAATAAAAGGCAGTCAGGTGGGAAGAGAAGATCGAGAGGCGGAGGGAACAGAGAGGAGAGTGCATGCCTGAAGGAAGCGAGGAGAAGGGGTTAAATGGGGGATGGGTGGATGAGAGAGGAGGGTTGGCGTGGAGGAGGGGCTGGATGAGAGAGCCTTGGGAGGGTGGGGGGTGGTGGAGAGAGAGAGAGAGAGAGAGAGAGAGAGAGAGAGAGAGAGAGAGAGAGAGAGAGAGAGAGAGAGAGAGAAGAGAGAGAGAGAGAGAGAGAGAGAGAGAGAGGAGGAAGGCAAGCCGGCGAAGGCATGCTTGGCTTGCTCTAGGACACTGAGCCAATTCATTTAACTGCCGCTATAATTAGACTTGACTGTAGCCTTCTCAGGTAATGGCTAGCCAATATCAGGCTTCTTCTGTGCTCCACTCACATTACACACACACAGACACACACATATATACTTTATTACTCATTCAGGTGATACCCCTTGAAAAGCCCGGACAACCATGTGGGTGCTCCCCTTCCTGCTTTCCCTGCCCTCTCTCCCTCTTCTTTTAACCCCTCGCTGTCTGTCTACCCCCCCCCCCCCCCCACCTCCCTACCCCCCTCCCCCCACCCCCCTCTGGCCCTTCTCTCCACAGTATTGTCACCCTAGAACCCTTCACACGGTCTTCTCTCTTCGCCGTGCTTCCGGTCGTAAAACACCGTGACCGCAACCCCCCTCCCCTCAAACACACACACACCCTTGATGCTTCACCACGGTGAAACCGCCCCCCCCCCCTCCCCCCCTTCTCTGTCCCTCCCGCGCTCGGAAAGCCTGGCACAGCGCTGCACACGTATGCGCGGACCCGCGCGCACATGACTCCCGTGCGCACGCACGCTCGCACGCACTCGCAAACACGCGCGCTCTTACGTAAACGGCGAGGTCGGCAGGAACGAGCGTCTTCGCTTTGGTTGTCATGCAACGTGTAAATACCCGGGGTGAGATTCACAAACGAGCGCTGATATCACGGAATTGGAGCACTGTTAACATCAGCACACTCACCGGAAACTAAACTTGAGTGTGTGTGTGTTTGCATTTGTGGTTTGAGATGGGCTCTGACTCACGGATGTTAATAAGGGGGGCATATGATGAGTCATCCATTTCTCAGAATCTCCCCAATTCCCGGAATCCCTTAGATAAGGCTTGTATGGCTTCAGGAAGTTTGTATACGGGTATTTAGTCCCATCCAAAGATTGTTTTTGAACTTCCTCTCAACCAAAACTCCAACTCCCCCACATTCTAGTCTAAACCACCAAACACTGTCATCCTTCCTGTTTCTACCCCACCCCTTCCACACACGCACACACACAGAGAAACACACACACACAGAGAAACACACACACACAGAGAAACACACACACACACAGAGAAACACACCACACACAGAGACTTATACACACCTGACCAAACCCATTTCCTACAAAGAAAGAACCAGGTAGCTAATGACTCTAATTCATGGGTATTACTGATTTCCCTGGTACAGGACTGTTGATGTTGATGTTGTTGTCATGGCAATCTCAGGAATGCCTTTCGAGGGCCAACGTGAGGATTATTCAGGATGTGTGTGTGTGTGTTAGTACATGTGTGTGTGTGTTAGTACATGTGTGTGTGTGTTAGTACATGTGTGTGTTTGTGTTAGTACATGTGTGTGTGTGTGTGTGTGTGTGTGTGTGTGTGTTAGTACATGTGTGTGTGTGTGTGTGTTAGTACATGTGTGTGTTTGTGTTAGTACATGTGTGTGTGTGTGTGTGTTAGTACATGTGTGTGTGTGTTAGTACATGTGTGTGTGTTAGTACATGTGTGTGTGTGTGTGTTAGTACATGTGTGTGTGTTAGTACATGTGTGTGTGCGTGTGTATTGGGGTATGTTTGCGTGTGCATGTGTGTGCGTGTGAGTGACATTCACCTGTTTTTTTCTTGTAGAAGCCTTTCTTGTCACAGTTGGGAATGCGGAAACCTCTTGGATTGAGCACGTTGGAGATTTTCAGACTGTTCAGGTACTTTCCATCTCTCTGCGACAAGGGCCCTGGGCAAACACCACAACCACAATCAATGCATAAGACCCCCTGCATGTCACTTTAGTGAATAGAGAGGGTGTATGACGAAAGTGTATACAGAGTGGGTATCATTTGTGTGTGTGTGCAGAGTGTGTATGACAAATGTGTATGGAGGGTGTGAACGCAAAGTGTGTGTGGAGTGCGTGTACAGAGTGTGTATGGAGAGTGTGTCGAGAGCGTGTAGAGTGTGCGTATGGAAAGTGTGTAACGATAAAGAGAGTGTGTGTACAGAGTGTATATGGTGTGTGCAAATTGAGAGTGTGTATTGTGTGTATAGCGTGTGTGTAGAGGATGTGTATATAGAGTGTGTGTATAGAGAGTGTGTGTATAGGGTGTGCACAGAGTGCATATAAAGAGAGTGTCAATAGAGAGTATGTACAGAGTGTGTGTATAGAGTGTGTGTATAAACTGTGTGTATAGAGAGTGTGTGTAGAGGGTGTGTACAGAGTGTGCAGAGAGTTTATAGGGTGTGTGCACAGAGTGTGTGTATGGAGTGTGAGTGTGTGTGTGTGTGTGTGTGTATAGAGAGTGTGTATAGAGCGTGTGCACAGAGTGTGTGTATGGTGTGTGTGTGTGTATAGAGTAGTGTGTGTATAGAGAGTGTGTACAGAGCGCGTGCACAGAGCTGTGTGTCTGCAGGAGGGGAAGGGAACTTACATACTCGGACTCCCTCTTGGTCTCCAGGGAGAGGTTGTGCATGTCTGTGTCGAGTCCTCCAGACACCAGCTCCACCTTGTAGCTCTGGCTCTTCCTGCTCTGGTCCTTCTTGATCACCTCCAGCTTGGAGCTCAGGGGCGTCTTGCCGTCCGACGCCCCTCGGTGCCCGCCGTCCACGCCCCCCCGCTCCGGGCGCCTCCGTTGGTCATGGCCTCGGTGGTGATGGCGCTCCACTCCTCTGCCGGGTCCCCGGCGTCCTCTGTCGAGACACGGGGGGGGGGGGGGGGGGGGGGGAGGGATGTCGAGGCTTGCTTTAGGGTTCGAGCGAAAGGCGGACGGCTCGGTGCGAGGTGGCATGTGCAGTGGCGTGCTGTGCTTCTGGCAGATAAGAGCCGGACCCAGACCGGCTTCAGAAACTCTAAAGTCCCCCAGCGCCACGGACACAAGTTCTGGGTCTGAAAATGACATCCGCTGATGAACACCAACGTAACTATTTGACTCCCAGACAGAGAGAGAGAGTAAGAGAGAGAGAGAGAGAGAGAAGTAATGCTCCGAAGCAAGAAACAATACGGGCAGGATAAGAGAGATGTGGGTGGCGTTGGGGTGGAGGGTTGGAAGGGAGGGGTGGGGGGGGGTCTCCAAAAGATATAGAGAGAGGCAGATCAGGAGGCACAAGTGGGGCGAGCGGGCGAGTTCACCATATTTATAGACGACGGCGTCCCTGACATATCAAAGGACAGAGAAGCAGCGCCGGGGCATTTGACAAGTCTGGCGACTGTGGTGGCCTTGGTGGAGGGGGTGGGGGATGGGGGGCGGCGGTTGGGGGGGGGGGAGGGGCGGGGGTTGACGGAGGTGGAAGGGTGGGGGGGGGTCGGAGGGGCGATGAATAGTCGCTCCTAATATAGGAGACCGAACCAAGCCTCCGCCAAACAGCCACAGCCAGCCACAGGGGACATGCGGTCGGCCACATCAGCACGACTGAGCCCAACGGTACGTCGGGGGCGGGAGGGGGGGGGGGGGGGGGAGTTAAGGAGCCGTGAGGAGGACCTGTAGAGTCATATCAAGAGAGAGAGAGAGAGAAAGGGGGAGAGAGAGAAGAAATAAAGAGAGAGAATGAAAGACTGAGAGATAGACGTAGATAGAGAGAGGGAGAGAGGGAGAGAGAGAGAGCAGAGAGAGAGAGAGAGACGAGAGAGAGAGAGAGACGACGAGCGAGAGAGAGGAGAGAGAGAGAGATGAGAGAGAGAGGGAGGGAGGGACTGGTGCGTGACTGACATCAGGGATGACACTTCTCCATCACGCGCTCACTCCATCACCAAAACCTGGCAAATGGATACTGGTGGAGCAGAGGCAGGGAAGGGCAGGGTTATAAATATATATTTGAGTGTGTGTGTGTGTGTCTGCATATATATATAGATAGAGATATATATCTATATAGATATATAAAGATATATATATATATATATATATATACACACAGAGAGAGACATACATACACCTGCTAAAGGATTAAATAGAACAAGATTGGAGCTTTAAAGAGTTGTGGTTGGGTAGGGCCATGCAGGGGTGGAGCATGTGTGGTGGACAACCAACCCCTCTTTAACCACCTGCTCAATTAGTCACATAGCAACGGTCTCCCCGATTACCCAGAACTCGAAATAATTCCTTTTAAACGATAATGTCAACACAAACATCAATAACATCCCCAACATAAACAAGAACATTAATCAGAGACAAGAAAATTGATCTGATTCCAATGGTTTTGACTCAACTCTCACGAAAAAACGGAATGATCCCTATTTGGATCAGGAATGTTTACACACAATGTAAACCTTCGCCTCTGTCCGCCGTAAGAATTCATGTATTTTTTGATAAACATATTACGCAATTTGCTTGTATGGCGGCAGTGGGGTAAACAGCTTAAACTGTGGTGAGAGGTCTCGTTAAACTCTGGGAAGAGTGGTTTGGTCTTTTCAGAAATGCAAAACCACCAGGCTGCAGTTACAGCCTCCAGCCAGCGGGGGCGCCAGACGGGGCGCAAATTCAGAAGGTGCACACATTTCAGTATCTAATGAATACGGCGAGTGCATCTCCTCTGAACCCCAGAGCTCCTGTCTGAGTGGATTACAAGACAAGGGTGAGCATTTCAGAGCCACGTAATTCAGTCTGTGACATAGGCTTCCCTTTGAATTGTGAACCGGAGCAGAAGCGATATAACCAAATCCACTTTGCACAAAGTAGCACCACAGAGAAATGACGGCATGAAGTAAATAGCAGGAGGAAGCACACGTAACAGTGCATGAGAAACCCAGAGTTGTAAAGTAGTTTGGCATCCTTGGATATTGCTGACAAGGCTTACAATGGGTTGTGTGTGTGTGTGTGTGTGTGTGTGTGTGTGTGTGTGTGTGTGTGTGTGTGTGTGTGTGTGTGTGTGCGCGCGCGCGCGTCGCAAGCCAAACAACAAAGAGAAGAAAACGTACACTGGTGTCTCGAGGTCTGACACCAGCTATGACGAAATGCACAATAGCGTGTGTATGTGTACTGTACTCACAAGTAGGTGAAATGCTCGGAACATAGGCATATTGAGTGTAACTATATGCAGTTTGTCATTTGCAACCTGTGTATTTCAAATCATGTGGTTTTTGGCAGGTTAGTTCTTTATGGTGTAGTGCTGTAGATCTATGCAATTTCCCCCACCAATGTTGCGTTCAGTATTCATAACCATTGCGCATGATAAATGCACCCCTTTTTTCCCTCCACTCCAAGATAACATCACCTGAAGAAAACATTGAGTTGGAGCAGCCACATTTCAGTATGTCATGCGCCCTCCCGCATATGTGTGTGCGCACACACACACAAACACACACACACACACACACACACAAACAGAGAGAGGTATCTATCCGTGGGCAACAAATACTGGAGTATCGGTACATGCGCGCCTTAGCGCACTGAGCGGCCAAACTGGGGAATGCAACGGCGTGGGCTCTCGAAGGAATGAAACCGGCGCTACACAGATATATCGTTTGTTAAAACGCAGAACAGCACAACATGTTGCAAAATAAGTGTGTTGTCGAAACATAGACCCTTTGGTTGTGGTTGGCACTAATGTCACGCGTGCGCAAAGCGCACCGACACATTGGCAAAACACCAACAGGAGGATTAATCTACATGGCTCTTATTTAAACTTTTATAAAGCCTCTACAATCATATATTTACATTTCTATACTGGGTCCACCAAAGGGCTCGAGCCAGGCGAACTCGACAACAGTGCATCTGAATGAAATGTGCCCCTCAATCCGCAAGTCAAAGAGTCGCTATGCGATCATGAATATAGCGTGTCGCTCTAATGGATCAGTAAACCATTAAACGCACATAACGTTTTTGACCACCAAAAACAATTCTGCTCTAGGATATGCTATGGTTGGGCGCAAACACTGTCAGGTCGTTTTCAACTGAAGAGATTGGTATTTGGATCACACAAGCCTAGATAAGCGCTCTTGCGTGAAAGAGCGAGGTTTGGAACGGTTGGGTACCTACCTTGTTTCTGCGCGGGTAACAGAAAGCTGCTGAGCTTTTTCGACGCGGCGCTTGAGCACACTCCGCGACCCTCGAGCAGGGCTTGAAGGGGTCGGCTTTCCCCCCGGTTGGTGCTGACATGTCAAGCCAGAGCCGCAGCGTCCGTCCCTATACACTCCACAAGCTTGACCCACCGAAAGGGCACAAGTCGTACAGCACCCACAGCCAGGCTCACGCACCCTCTCGACGCAGTCTTTTGGCAGCGGCTTGCACTGCATGAGCGCCCCGGCGTCACACGCTTCGCATCGGACCACCGGCCCCACGGTGTCCGCGAACCGGGTGAATACAGCCAGCACAGCAGTCAGACAAAGCACGCAGAGACCGGGCATTCTGCCGATAAGCTGGTCACAAAGGGACAGTATGCGAGTTGTCACGTAGGCTTAAGGGGACTGTCTGTGACACAGCGAGCGGGCTAGCCTTCTCCATCTGTATTTTCTTTTACGCGAACTTCTCGTTTTATACAGGCGGAAAAAGAGCCAGCAAGTCACACCCTCCATATGAATAATGTAAGTGGAGAGCCCCGGCTTTAGAGACCTCCGGCCAAACGAGAGAGGGTCCTCTATGTAAAACAGGACAGGTTACGATAACATCACTATGACGGTAATGTGTTACATTGCGATGTTTGCTGGCTGTTCGTCACTCTCTGCAAAACGTGCAAGCAATTTGGATGCCTTTTCTTGTCAACATCGAGCCGGGTTCTTTGCATGTAGTGTTTGGTCGGCGACTGTAAAAAACAATTATCTTTAATATCAGACCATCATTTTCATTGTTTTTTGATATTAGATATTTCCCCAATAAAACCTTGAGGAAAACTTCAGTATAACCTAATGTTTCCGTCCTTTTGAGAGGGATGATTTGAATGTGCTGTAACAGTTGTCTCTAGTCAATGGATCATAGAACTTCTTGGCCACATGATGACAACCCACTTTCTAACACACACACACACACACAAACACACACACACAGCATCCACCAACATTCCTTTGGGCAGGTGTGTAGGTGGCCCTCTCAGCCCACCAAAGCACTGTAATTTTCACAAGTGCGTGCGTGTGTGTGTGTGCTCGGTGGGGGGTATGACCATGGTAGGTATTGCTTTACTGTTACGGGTTGGGGAACACGCCGTGTTTTAAAACACAGTGTGTACGTCCAACCCTCAAAGCATGTCAGTCACACACCGGAGCCCCCAAATACAGCGAGGAGCTACTGAGCATGAGCAGAACAGGCTGAATGCCGCCCCCCCCCCCACCCCCCCCCCCCCCCCCCCCACCATCACTCCAAGAACCCCCACCACCACCAAACGCACACACAACACCTCAACACCTTCCCGCCCTCTCGCTTTCAACCTCTCCTGCAGGATTGTTCTCAAAATTATTAGACAGAAGTTTTAGGGATTGTGCTGGCTCAGCGTACCCTCCTGTTCTGCAATAACAAACGCACGGGGGGGGTGCACACTGAGAAAATAAAGCAATCAGTATTGACCATTGTGTGATTTCCACCAGAGAGGCAGAAAAAATGTTGAGACTGCATTATGAAAAACAAGCAGAGGGTAAGGAAACACCCCCAGAATAGCAAGAAAACGTCTGCAGCTAAGATTAGTTTTCTTATTTCTTGGTACTTTTCTTTCTTTCTTTTTTTACTGGGGTGAAATGCTGAGAGGTCTTTGCTGGTCTGCCTGTCTGTCTGCCCTTCTATCTGCCTGCCTGTCTGCCTGTCTGTCTGCCCTTCTATCTGCCTGCATGCCTGTCTGCCTGTCTATCTGCCCTTCTATCTGCCTGCCTGTCTGCCTGTCTATCTGCCATTCTATCTGCCTGCCTGTCTGCCTGTCTGCCTGTCTGTCTGCCCTTCTATCTGCCTGCCTGTCTGTCTGCCCTTCTATCTGCCTGCCTGCCTGTCTGCCTGTCTATCTGCCCTTCTATCTGCCTGCCTGTCTGCCTGTCTGTCTGCGCTTCTATCTGCCTGCCTGTCTGCCTGTCTGTCTGCCCTTCTATCTGCCTGCCTGCCTGTCTATCTGCCCTTCTATCTGCCTGCCTGTCTGTCTGCCCTTCTATCTGCCTGCCTGCCTGTCTGCCTGTCTGTCTGCCCTTCTATCTGCCTGGCCGGGGCTGAAGGGATTGTGTGTACTCATGTTTCCTCAGGGGTGAAACGGAGTGAGTGTGTGTAGTGACGTGATGACGCCAAGTCCTTTGTCACCTACGTGACTGCGGGCCTGTTGGTGTTTGTCCAGCTGTGGCGAGGCTCTCCTCGTGAGAAGCTGGACAGGGGAGGACATTACGGAGCATGCCTGACTCAGTCTCTCTCTGCCTTCGTCTCTCTCTGCCTTATGTCTCTCTCGCTGCCTCGGTTTTTCTCTCGGCCTCCGTGCCTCAGTCTCTCTCTGCCTCAGTCTCTCTGCCGTAGTCTCTCTCTGCCTCAGTCTCTGTGTCTCAGTCTCTCTCTGCCTCAGTCTCTGTGCCTCAGTCTCTCTCTGCCTCAGTCTCTGTGCCTCAGTCTCTCTCTGCCTCAGTCTCTGTGCCTCAGTCTCTCTGACTCAGTCTCTCTCTGCCTCAGTCTCTGCTTCAGCCTCTCTCTGCCTTAGTCACTCTTTGGCAGTTACCCAGTCTCTCAAATTCTGACTCCCTTTCCCCAATTCAATCCCAGCATTCCGGTATCTCCCATTCTCACGATGCGGCACATTTCCATCTCTGCTCCAATCATAAAAGCATTAATTAGAAACATGGTGCGGTGTTTTTTTCACCCCCGTCTCTTTGTGATGCTGACAGCGTCCTCCAGAACACTGGCACAGTACAGTTTATAATTTGAGGTCTGTGGGAAGATTGGGACCAAGGAGGATTTATTTGTTTCCTTCTGCTGAAAAGCGTTCCATGCAACGTTTGTCATCTGGATGTCAACACACACACACACACACTCCTCAGACAGAGACTACCTTTTACAACACACACACACACCTTTTACATCACACACACGACACACGCATTGGGTTTGTGTCGCTCGCACGAACACACACGTGTCGCACGGCCTTCGTCTGACGTCAAGCCTTTTACTATATGACCTTGGCAGTCTTTCATCAGCTGGCTGTCTGTCAATGCGTGGAGCTTTATGTTCAGCCACGTAAAAGGAAAGCTGTTGGAAAGGACCGCAACAAGCCACGCTGGGACTTTGGTGCGTGGCCTTAAGGGTTGCGGAATTACTCTCTGACCTTTGACCCCACCTGCCCTGGATGTTGATTTTTTGGGGTCGTAAAAGCTGGGACCCTTCTGCACGGAGGAGTGTCTTGGAGGACAGCAGTGGGGGTGTTTGTCAGCTCCATCGAAATGCACGGTCTCACATCAGCTTTTGATACATATCGCTCTTTATCTTTGTGGGCAGCAAGCTATTTGCTTATGTTGTGGCTCTGGAACTTTCCAAACGACCCTAATTGACCCAAGACAAACCAACCCATGTGGAGCACATCGAGGAAACTCATCGTGACAGAACCCCGTCAAACTCGGTAAACAGTGACCATGAAGGGAACCCATAATGCTTTGCTGTCGTCGGGTTCGTATCTCTCAGCTTCGGTTGCTGCGGGCAGGACAAACGTAGCTTCCCCCCCCCCCCCCGCCTTGGCCCTCGTCGGTTTGACTTCCCAACACCACATCCCACACCAGCCATTCTTGTCTTTTCTCCTATTTTTGTCTTGCGGGGGGAATGGTTCGAACCCCAGTAACTCACCCGGGCTGTTGACAGCACAGACAGTGCTCATCACTCATGGCGTAGCCTGCTTTCTCTTACAGCAGTCGCGCCGCAGCGATGAAAGCTCGGCACCGGCTCGCAAGGATGACGCCTCGCTACTCGACAAGGCTGCCTGGATGTCGACTCAAGACTTTCTGACTTTGCTAATCGGCGGCGAAAGAAACACAAGGGACAGCACCGTGAGGTGGGAGTCCATCCCGGAACGTTAATGCCCATGGAGTTGATCCCCCACAATCTTTGTTTTCAGATGCGCAGCCACTGGAGGTCAACATCACCTGGCTTATCCACCCCCCACCCCACCCCCCCCCCCATAGGTGCCCATATCTGCACAGAGGTCTTCCCTTCCCCACCAGCTTGGCCTAAGTGGTGAGTTTCGAACTGAGCCGTGCAACATGGCCCCCTGAAGGTCTTTAACTAAATGGGGAACAGGTCGGACGGCATTCCTTCCTTGTGTCATTTTCCACCCCCCCCACCCCCCCGCCCGATCGCCTTTTGAAACCGGCCCATAAAAAAACGTTACATGCGAAAGGGGCGAGGAGGGGGGTGAGGGGTGGTGGTGGGGGGGGGGGGGATGTTTGGGAATCTTCCGACACGTGAAAGCGTTTGATGGAGTCAAAGGCAGGGCATCTTCCCCATGACACCGTGAATGCTAACGCTTCTTTTCGTGGCGGGTGGCCACCGGGAGAGGTTGCCGTGACGCGGCGCCGCCCGTTCTCTGCACGCGAGAGCGCGGCTTTTATGGACGTCCGTGAAACTTTTGCACGTGGCTCTAAAATGCCTCGTTATTGATCGGGGCGCAGCTCTTTAGGAATGAAACGATACAGCCGTATCTGTTTTCAATAAATGGATGGAATGAGTTCAGCCTGGCCTGTGTACTCTGTTCACAGCCTGACATGGTTAGAGCACATCTGGAGACAGGAGGGGAGACATACTGTTCGACGAAAGACTTCCACGAAATCTTCAAACTAAATGTGAAAAGCCTGTGGGTCAGCAATTAAGGCCTTTCGCTTACTAGCATGCAGTGGAAGAGAGAGAGGGAGGCAGGCGGGCGGGCGGGTGGGGGTGGGCGGGTGGGGGTGTGGGGGAAGTTGCTAGGGGGTGGGAGAGGGGGGGTCAGAGACGGGGAAGGAGAACGGAGGGAGGGGGGGGGGATTGATCGGGAAGCCTGAGCGGCGTTCGTGTCGAGTGTTAGGCCGCCGTCGGCGCCGGAAACGACGTCCGTCGCCACGGCACGCTGCTGTGGAGCCCAGCCCGCTCCGGTTGGCTCACTCTGATTGGTCAAACACGCAGCAGCGCCATGCCCTGGCTCGCACACCGGCCCGGGGGCCCGAGTCGAGCGTGGGAGATCATGCTCATGCCAGATCGAAGAAGGCACTGCTGGGAACGGGGAGGGGGGAACGGGGAGGGGGAAAGTGGGAGGGGGGAACGGGGAGGGGGAGGAGGGAACGGGGAGGGGGATGGGGGAATGGGGAGGGGGGAACAGGGAGGGGGGAACGGGGAGGGGGGAACGGGAATGGGGAACGGAGAGGGGGAGGGGGGAACGGGGAACGGGGAATGGAGAGGGGGGAATGGGGAGGGGGGAACGGGGAGGGGGAGGGGGGAACGGGGATGGGGGAATGGGGAGGGGGGAACAGGGAGGGGGGAACGGGGAGGGGGGAACGGGGAGGGGGAGGGGGGAACGGGGAGGGGGGAACGGGGAGGGGGGAATGGGGAGGGGGGAACGGGGAGGGGGGAATGGAGAGGGGGGAATGGGGGAATGGGGAGGGGGGAACGGAGAGGGGGAGGGGGGAACGGGGAATGGGGAGGGGGGAATGGGGATGGGGGAGGGGGGAACTGGGAGGGGGGAATGGGGAGGGGGGAGGGGCAGGATCCCGTTCCATTGGCCGTTCCGAGACGGACTGCTCGGCCTCCCTGGCCATCGTGAGAAACCTCTCCGACACGTTCGCTCCTGAGCGCGGGGGGCCAAATCCGGCCCTCTAAGAGGATCAGCTCTTCACTTCCTGTCCTGACACACGTCGCCAGAGCGCCCCCGCGGGCGGCCCGAGGCGTGGCCCCGTCCGCGCCGCTCTCCCCTCAGAACCTCTCCGGCTTGGCTCATGGAAAGGATCAGAGCGTGTCTCGCCGCAGAGACAGCCTTCGCTAAGAGGATTTGGACCCTTAAACCCGTTTCGAGCAGTTTACCTGCAACCGTAAAGCACGGGAGGTGCAGTACACCACTGCACATCACAGCCCTGTGCGGGACTGAACAGTCCTTTTTTTTACCAAATGATAGTGACACAAGCTGAGGAGAGAGAGAGACAGAGGGAGAGGGTGAGAGAGAGAAAGAGAGAGAGAGAGAGAGAGAGAGAGAGAGAGAGAGAGAGAGAGAGAGAGAGAGAGAGAGAGAGAGAGAGAGAGATAGATAGATAGATAGATAGATAGATAGATAGATAGATAGATAGATAGAGAGAGAGAGAGAGAGAGAGGAGAGAGAGAGAGAGAGAGAGAGAGAGAGAGAGAGAGAGAAAGAGAGAGAGAGAGACCTACTCTATAATCCTGGTGTGAACTAGCGTGTCAGCAGGGTTTGCAGAGCGGGTCACACGTGGTGATGTCACCTCCTGGGGCTCACAGCCTGGGTTACCAAGCAGACAGATCCTTTGGAGGAACCTCTGAATGGACGCCCTCACAGAGAGAACCCTGTGTCCACCAGAGAGGAGGAGGCAGAGGAGGAGAGGAAGGGAGACAAAGACAGAGAGACAGAGAGAGACAGAGACAGAGAGAGAGAGAGAGAGAGAGAGAGAGAGAGGGAGAGGGAGAGGGAGATAGAAACAGTGAGAGAGAGAGAAACAAAGAGAGAGAAATAAAGAGAGAGAGAGAGAGGGAAACAGAGAGACAGACAAAGATAAAGAGAGAGAGAGACATGCAGGTAGGGTAGAAGAAGAGAAGGCGACAGACGTAAAACGAGAGGAGTGTTATTATTGCTCCAGATCCTGTTGAGCCCAAAATGGCCCAAAAATTCCCAAAATGGCCGAAACGAATGAGACGGATGTCTTTGTGAGCAACACCGTGTTACTATGAGAGGCCGTATAGGCCTTAATTCATACTTTATCTCACATACACGCCATGACCTCACATATATACCATTATACTCTCACATATATACCATCATACTCTCACATATACACCATTATACTCTCACATATACACCATTATACTCTCACATACACGCCATGACCTCACATATATACCATTATACTCTCACATATATACCATTATACTCTCACGTATATACCATTATACTCTCACGTATATACCATTATACTCTCACATATACACCATTATACTCTCACATACACGCCATGACCTCACACATATACCATTATACTCTCACATATATACCATTATACTCTCACATATACACCATTATACTCTCACATATACACTATTATACTCTCACATATACACCATTATACTCTCACATATACACCATTATACTCTCACATATACACTATTATACTCTTGCACATAAACTGGCATACTCTCTTACACACACAAAAATACCGTCTTATATGCACCATCATACTAAAGTATGACAATATATGTAAGAGACAAATAGTATGTGTGAAACAGAATGTTACTATATGTAAGAGAATAACAGGATGTGTAAGAGAGAATACTTATCTATGTGAGAGAGAATACTTGTCTATGTGAGAGAGAATACTTGTCTATGTGAGGGAGAATACTTGTCTATGTGAGAGAGTATACTTGTCTATGTGAGAGAGAATACTTGTCTATATGAGAGAGAATACTTGTCTATGTGAGAGTTTGATTGAAAAGGAAGGCAGTTTGATTGAAAAGGAAGTAGTACTGAATTCTCAGTTCCTGATTGGCTTACACATGAAGAAGAAGGATTTGGGGTAGATGTAGCTAACGCCCACCTTCCCTATCAAGACGAGACTGAGTGACATGGCAAGATGGCAGAGTGGGCGGCTTAACCCTTGTGCTGCCTTCGGGTCACATGAACCTTCGTTGTGTTTACCCAATTTTACCTAATACAAAAACAAATACAAATAATTTTCTTTAACCATCGCAATGTGGGGGGTCTGAGACAGCCCAACGGTTAAAAGAAAATGCTTCACTTTGTTTTTGTATGCGTTAAAGTTGTCGCAATACGACGGTGGGTCACAATGACTGATGGGTCAGAATGACCCGAAGATAATGAAGCCATTGGACTTATTAATAACATTTTGAATACTCCAAATGCTGCGGCGTTAATGTAGGGAGGACAGACCCGTTCCTGAAATACGTTTTTACAGTTATTCCTGGAGACATTATGGAATTAAATTACATATTAACTATACTAAAATACTTGTGCACAATAATATTGGCTAAATGTAGACGTTTTTAAAGGTTTTTAATTTTACCTCGAAGCTTTTTGTGAAAATGAGGCTAGTTTCACGACAGCGACTTTGGATGTAGACTAGGCTACTTTAACGTGTTAGCTGATTAGCCAGTATGAGTGAGATATGTATACAGTCACATTAACAAACCTCTTCTTTGTAAACTATTTCGTCTTAAATACGATGGGAACACATCACATTAACAATTCCAAAACGCACCACACGCCAAACACATTTTTTGTCAAGGCGTCTCAGCTCAGATTCCGAGTCGGATCCATGAAGCTATTTCGTTGCAGTGAATGGGTGCGGGCACTCATCGGGCATAGGGGCCTACACTCAAATAGGATCTTGAAAGTCCCAACTGGAAAATGTTGTGAACAGATTTACATCAAATTCAGGTTGTGGCATTGAAGTTTAGGTTAGTAGCCAAGGGTGTAAAGACCACTCGGCTAATTAAAGACGTCAACGGTTAAAACCCCAGTGCCACGGGACGGTATTCACACAGGCATTGGCTTTAATTTAAATGATAGTTTGTTTCATCAATTGAAAAACTGATCTAGGACGTTTGACTCAAGTAGTGGGGGTCGGTATAGCTTCCTAAACAACTATGGAATTCTACATTTGAGTTTTTTAGTGGATTTGCTTGAATCGTTGTCAGAAATGTTGGAATCAAAGACGACAGCCATCCACAGTGGCTATTTCTAACGCTAACGATGAAATGCGCCGGCTCTTCAGACCTGGATCAGGTGCATCACGGAGCGGCAGCAGCACTCTGTCAGGAGTTAGTCTTAACCGAAATACTGCGGAGTTTGATATTGGGATTGCGCCATCACTTTGCTGGCATTAAGACTAGCCCCTGACAGAGTGCTGCTGCCGCTCCTTGATGCACCTGATCCAGGTCTGAAGAGCCGGCGCATTTCATTGTCAACGTTAGCGTTAGAAACAGCCCCAGTGTATGGCTGTCGTCTTTGATACAACATTTCTGACAATGACGCCGCAGGATTTGGAGTATGCAAAATGTTATTAATGAATCCATCTTGTCATGTCACTCAGTCTCGTCTTGATAGGGAAGGTGGGCGTTAGCTACATCTACCCCAAATCCTTCCTCATGTGTAAGCCAATCAGGAACTGAGAATTCAGTACTACTTCCTTTTCAATCAAACTGCCTTCCGTTTCAATCAAACTCTCTCACATAGACAAGTATTCTCTCTCACATTGACAAGTATTCTCTCTTACATAGACAAGTATTCTCTCTTACACATCCTGTTATTCTCATACATATACTAACATTCTGTTTCACACATACTATTTGTCTCTTACATATATTGTCATACTTTAGTATGATGGTGCATATAAGAGGGTATTTGTGTGTGTGTAAGAGAGTATGGCAGTTTAAGTGCAAGAGTATAATGGTACATATGTGAGGTCATGGCGTGTATGTGAGACCAAGTATGAATTAAGGCTATACGGCCTCTCATATGTTTCTGCTCCTTCTACAAAGTGTGTGGATGTGTGTAGGGGGGGGGGGGGGTATAGAGGACTGTAGCAAAGGCACAGCTAGCCTTACCAGGAGTTGGCCAGGCGGTTACACGAAACGGCCGGTGTTATCGCAGCCCAAGACATCGCGCCTGAAGCCCACTCTTAACCCCTTGCATCGCCTGCCACGACTTCCCTGTACACTGAACAGGTGCCCAAATAGCGTTGAAAAGCGAGCGCCTCCCCTCCTTCCCAGCACGGAAAAGGACATGTGTTTTTGAAACCCCCTTGTTAAACCAGTAAGACTTGAAGCTCTGTTTGGATTGGGGTTGAGTGATTAGCCTCAGAGATAAAGTCCCAGGCACAGGGGTTCGGGCCTAGCCGGAGCACTCAGGCACGCTCACATCTTCTCGATGCGCCGTCCAGTTCGAGGCTAATGGACGACGTCGATACTTCGGATGGCCGTGACACGTTGTATAGGAAAGTTTAGGCGCCGCGGCTGCGTCGGACACGTACAGTATGGGACACGATCGGCCCCTGTTCTGCTGCCAAGTACACGCCAGCGCGCACACACACACACACACATGAGGGAGGGGCGTGACAGACAGGGAAAAGGTGGGATGTTGATGGTCGCGTCCGGGCGTTCTCGGCTGCTGAGATGGGGAGCGGGGGCAGTGAGAGGTCGGGCATGTAAACACAGAGGGGTTCGCGCGGCTGGTGAAAAGAGAGAGGGATGAAAACGGAACCTCGCTCAGGTTCTGCAGTCTGCACCCCCACCCCCCACCCCCGCCACGCAGAACCTTACAGTCATTCCTTGGCACGGGAAAGAACTGTTAGAACTGTGAACTTCTCACGCCTGGTCATCTGCCGTGCTTACTGTGCGCACGATGAGTATGCTGCTTTGGATCAGGACGTCTGTCAAATGAATGGGATGGAATGTGGAGAGGTCGAGTGGGCCACAAAGTCAGTCAGTCTTCATCACGTGGCTCGGGGAGAAACACCAGGCTGGCGTTCACACAAACCCTTCGCTGAAAGCTCGTGATTGTGGAGGACTCCCGGAGAGAGGGTTTTTATAGGTTGTCTTCCCATGAGAAGGCACAATGTTAAACTCATCCCTTTCTGCACCAGCTCTTTGTTGGCTATTATCTTCAACTACTGTAATGTGATTCCCAGAGTTCTGCGTTCAATCACATGATGCAATTGTTTTTTTTGTGTGTTTTTTTTCTTCTTCTTTTCATTGCAAAAGTACCTGTATGGCTCTAATTGGGCTGGGTGTATGCAGACAGCGGATGGATTCATATTTCCTCGCAATATCGTGCATAATGCATGTTGGCATCGACCACTTGTGAAATTCCTCGGGTGAACTTTATTTCTAACACAAAATATTTGGATACTGCTTGACATAATACAGAAGAGAGAGGAAAGCGAGAACCCTGTTTTCTTTTAGAGTCGCAACAGTTTCTAATTATATCCACGGTTTCAAATAAAAAGCGTTTACAGCCAATTCGTCTGCGTAAATGCCATTCCTGTCCTTACAGGGGGTGGAGATATATTCCCGTTCTCTCCCCAAGACAATAAACTGTTTATTGCTTTTATTAGTCATGGTTTTTCATTGTAATGCAACTGCCCTATAGAATCCCCAAAAAACATTTTTTCCAAGTTAATGACTCCGTTTGATTTATGGAGTCTCGCTTTGACGCGGGGTTGTCTGTGCACACAAACGGAGCGTAATTAGAAACCTCAAGCTGCTATGTCCCTCGAGCTGCTATGTCCTTTATCATAAAGACGGCATTTTAAAGAGAGTCAACGGCTTTGCGGTTTGGATTGGAGACAGAAACTGACAAAGCGCCTCGAGGTTATCTCCTGTCTTCAGTCTTTGATCATGACTACAGGACGCATTGACTTTAGAAGACGTTACCGGCAGCACAGAGGCAGAACGTTGTCCATCTATTTTGAGGTACATCTTCACGTATAGCCTTTTAATTACAAGCTGGAAATTCACGTTTTACTTTTTCTGTTCTCAAACGGAAAACAGAGTTTAATTAGAATATTTCAGATTCACACATGTAGGCCTATTGGACACTGAAATTGACCCTGCAGAACTTGTTGGTTTATTGAGATGATCTGTTTAACATTGCCAATGAAACAATGATTTGCGAGTCTTAATAAAGCCAGAGAATGACTAGGCTACGTTTACACTTTTACAATTACCGCAGCAGTCAGTCAAGCATGGGGTTTGTAGCGATAACAGCTAATGACGTTTCCCTCCCTCCTTTGCACCCGCTGACCCTGAACGGGTGAGTGATTTTTACAGGTCACGAAAGAGCAGGAGTTCACACTTTTTTTAACACCTTTCACCTTCTCGCTGTCTCTCATTACGCGCACACACACACACACACACACACAAACACGCACACACACGCGGGAGAGGAGGCGCGGGGGGGGGGGGGGGGGGGGTGCTATGCTACAGTCGCTAACATTCCCTGCTTGTACGTGAGCGAGCCATGGATCCGAGAGGAAAATATTTAAGGAATTTTTCATTTCTTCACTCAAGCCTGCCTGTCCAATTTGGTCTCTCTTGTGGCTGAGGAGAAAAGAAAGGACGACGTTCCTGTTTTGGGTCTCCCTCAAGCGATTTCTAATGACACCCTGTTATATCCACACAACATGTATTTTAAAGTAAATGAATCAGACAGGACATGTCCTCATTAAGTTAAAAGGGCCATACTCGGCCACAAAAGTACATGGTGCACAGGAGACAGACCATCGAGAGGCAGCGATTTAGGGAGAGCCATGCAACACTAGCAATCACAGGAGTGCAGTTGCCAGTGTCGCTTTTCAGGCAGTCGGAATAAGACCCATGAAGCAGTTGACAGACTATCGCTGTTATCAATTCACGTCCTATTTACTGGGAAAAAAGCAAACGATGAAGGGCAGCAATAAGTGATGTGGGAAAAATAGGCATACACTCAACATGGACATTCGTCAGGATTGAGCTGCCCTTCCGAGCTCTTCTCTGAGCCAAATGAGGTCATTTGATTTGGATAGAGGAAACGGTTGCTTCCCCAAAACCAATTCCGGTTTCGTTCGAAGATAGATATTGGTAACATTGATCCCGATATGGCAGGCTTGTCGACGATGACGTCATGTGGTGTGACGTCAGCGGCCGAGGACTGGTTGAGTGGATCAGGAGGTTTGTCTCAGCCAATCGCAGGCCAACGGCACGCAGCCAATGCCGTCCACAACAGTCCGCGGCCACCCCCGCCCCCCCCCTCTCTCTCTCTCCCCCTGTTGAGCCATCGAGGGGTTAACACATTAACCAAGGTGAAGCCCTCATACCTCATATTGTGCCTGATTGATAGCGCAAAGTGATGAGCCAGGGTTCCCTCCCAAGGTTGCGCACCAAGGACCGTGCGGAGAACTGTCACCGCACCCCGGGGACGGGCGTGTGACACTGTCACCGCGTGACGGTCGGGGTGATTTTTCAAAACCGGGAGGTCTCTTCCAGGGCACAGACGCGTCTTTGGCTCTCGGTCTCCCCCGATTGCGAGACCCCCCCACCCCCCACCCCCAAGCGGGAGAGATGATCCCCCTCCCCCCCCCCTCACCAGGAGACTACACTGATCTCTGTAGGATGACTGGATGATGCAATCCCCGTCCGCGGCTTACAGCACTGACGAGGAACCTCGCTTCTCCTGGCTGCTGGAGGGTGTTCCGGTTGCTTCTCGCACCGGGACTTGGAGCCGAGAAGCAACGCTCCCCGCGGAACATTAAACGCAGATGTACTGAGACGCCGAGTCGAGTGCATGTGTGTTCCCCCAGACCCACCGGTTGATCTGTGTGCATGTGTCGACGTGTTGTGTGTGGGTTTGTGTGTGTTTATGTTGCTCTTGATGCTTTTTTGTCGTCGCCCCACCTCCAACCTAAGTGTGCAGGTGGGACGTAAAACGTTAGCGGGGGTGATGACATCATTAGCATGCACCGCCGGTTACTCACCCCCTGGCCCCTTTGACCCCCCCCCCCACCCCCCACCCCCATCCCCCACTCCTCCCCACAACCTCACATGGGTCAACTATTAAAACAATGGGTCAGAGTGGAATGCGATGTTAAATGTTGTTATTATTTCTCAACGCAACCCTGTCTGGGGACATAGAGGCCTTGGGGACATCCGAATAAACCCTTACATCACACCACCCACAAGTTTATGTGTGTGTGTGTGTGTGTGTTTAGGATCCAAAACACCACAGTAAATTCCAGTCCAACGGGAGTTCAGTAGGGTCCAGCTGAATGCAGTGCTAGAGTGCTGGCACATGAAGGGGTCCCATACTGAACTGTGCACTGGACAAATGACTCACTTAAACTGTGGGGGCGGGCAGGGGGGGGTAGCAAGGGTGGGAAGGCAGGGGGGGGGGACGGACGAGAGCCAGCTGAAAGATTTAGCACCCGGTGCACAGAACACCCCTTGCTTTCGGAGAAGGAGAGGAAGGTGGCGGCGGGGGTGGGGGGGGGGGGGGGGGGGGCGGGTGTCGGGGCACAGAAAATGAAGAGGAGGGGGACATCTTTGGCAGAGCGGTGTGTGTGGCGGAGCGGGTGGGGGGTGTCAACCATGACGGGGGGAGGGGGAGGGAGGGGAGGGGAGGGGAGGGGAGGGGAGGGGAGGGGAGGGGAGGGGAGGGGAGGGGAGAGGGAGGGGAGGGGAGGGGGGAGGGGAGGGGGGAGGGCGGTGGCAGGGTGGTATGAGGGGCATCCAAAAGAGCGCAAGAATCCGAACGCTTCGCCGAGACCAACGCCAAGTGGCCCGCCACCGCCCCCGAACACGCATACCATCCCTCTCGACTTCACCAACGCTCTCGCCCTCCACACACACGCGCACACACACAACCACACACACACACACACACACAAGACAGCAGGCAAGGGGGAACAAGCGGAAGCACACAAGGGCGCCCTGCAAAGAGAGATACGGCACGCAGAAAGCCCACGGACGGCGAGAGAGAAGTTGGGAGGAGGGAGAAACCGAGGTGCGTCAGAAGCAGAGAGAGAGAGAGAGAGAGAGAGAGAGAGAGAGAGAGAGAGAGAGAGAGAGAGAGAGAGAGAGAGAGAGAGAGAGAGAGAGAGAGAAGCACAAGGGTTTTTTCGGCAGTGCCATTTAAAAAGCATGGCTTTCTGCCTGCCTCGTAAACTGAACATTATTCTGGAAAGCAGGAAACTGGCTTGGACTTCCAGAGACAAGGAGAGACGGAGAAGGAGAGCGCGAGAAGATCGAAAGGAGAGACAGAAAAGCCCATGTCCCCCGTCTCTCCTCCGCTCTCTTGTCGGTAGAAAGTCTCTTCCTCCATCCACATCATACCTCCTCCCTCAGTGTGTTTGACGGGATTCTTGATGGCGACCGTTCAATCTGTTCCGTCTACGCTTGCCAGAAGCCTTGCGCGACGACGCGCCACGAGCAGTGACAGTGATGCGTACCGTGTCATCTTTAATAACACCAAGCTGGAGTTTTCTGTGTGTGTGTGTGTGTGCACCTGCAGTGTGTTTGCGTGGGCAGGGGAGATTTCCGTACACAGGGGGAGAGCAGGTTAGCGACGGAGCTAAGCTCACTGACTCTGCACCGTCGAGACAATTATGATGTAAAGGTGCAGTATCACTGTTTGACACGCACACCGCCAAACACCTCCCTTCCCCTCTTCCCCACCCCCACCCCTCCCTCTCTCTCGCTCTCTCTGCCCGTATTCTCCCCCATCACCTTGAGGTCTATGTTTAGAGAGGATAGAGTTCTGTCTTGGCTCACCGTGGATAAAGGAGCTCCCCCCCCCCCCTCTCTCTCTCTCTTTATTTCTCTCTATCTCTCTCTTGCTCTGTCTCTTTCTCTCTCTCTCACCCCTGCCCTCGCTCCCTCGGTCTCTGTATCTCTCTCTGTCTGCCTCTCACTGTTTCTATCTCTATCTCTCTCTGTCTCTCTCTCTCTCGCTCTCTTTCCTTCTCTTCACCCCCCCTCGCTCTCTTTTGCTCTGCAGGGTGAGAATGTGTCAGTACAGAGAGTTATAAGCCCTCCCCCCCCTTCTCCCTGGCAAGTGGCAGCGAGTCAGCTGATCTGTGCTGCTGAAGGGATTTGGTGTTCCACGTAGGCTATTTAAAAATCACCAATACCTCTCTCTCTCTCCCTCTGTCTAGCTTTCTCGGTCTCTCCCTCCCTCCCTCCCTCCCTCGGTTTCTCCTTCTCTCAGTCTCTCTTTCTCATTCGCCCCTCTCTCTGCTTCTGTCACTCTGCTAACCCCTCACCCATACCTCCACATTGCTCCATCCCTTCCCCCCACTTTTTCCCTTTTCTGCTTCTCTAGCTCCTGCTTTGCCCCTTCTCTGGATTCTCTCTCGCTCTCTCTCTCTCTCTCTCTATTGGTGTCTCTCTGTCTCTCTCTCTATCGGTGTCTCTCTGTCTGTCTGTCTCTCTCTCTCTCTCTCTCTCTCTATCGGTGTCTCTCTGTCTCTCTCTCTATCGGTGTCTCTCTGTCTCTCTCTCTATCGGTGTATCTCTGTCTCTGTCTCTCTCTCTCTCTCTCTCTCTCTCTCTTCTCTCTCTCTCTCTCTCTCTCTCTCTCTCTCTCTCTGTGTGTATAGACTTGAGAAATGTGTGTGTCAGAGTGTTTGTGCTTAGTGGCGACCCTTATGTCAACTTGTGTCTTACCTCATCTTGAGCTTTTGTGGATAATGGCTCATCAGAGACACACAAGCTCTCTCACTCACACACACAAACACACACACACACACACACATACTTACACTGTTACCATCTCAGGCATGCCGAGCATACTTAAAACACATATACACTGACTGGCATGTAAGCATGCACACATGTACATACACATGAACACAGGCACACACACACACACGCATCCATACATACACACACACGCATCCACACACACACACACACACATTCAGGAACTGTCTACTATTCTGAGAACGTCGGCACTGAATGCATATACCCTGGTACATTTATCACGGAAACAAAAACATGGCCTTGGGACTTCATGGGAACGATTTAATGTGTGTGTGTGTGTGTGTGCGCTACAGTGTGAGTATCTGTCTGTGTTTGTGTGTGAGAAGGTGCCACTGCCTCCTGGTTCCTTAACCACAACGGTTAAGTATTTGAAAGAATATACCAAAAGTAGGTGATAAAGGGGTGGCCAAAAAAAAACAGAGGGAGAGAGAGAGAGAGAGAGAGAGAGAGAGAGAGAGAGAGAGAGAAGGTGAGAGACAAAGAGAAAGAGAGAGAGGGTAAATGAATGTGGACTAGTCCTGGTGACTGAAAAGCAAGTAAACGGTTAAAGTTACACCTACTTTATTGATGCAAGCTTAAATGCGTTCCGAATCGTTGCAATGGCAAGGGCTGCTCAAGAATTCAATGAGATAGAGAGTGCTATACTCCAAAGGTGCTGTATATTAGGGTTGTTGGTCGCTCAGTTTCAATTGAGTCAACCTCACCACAGCCATACTAAGACAGGTCAAAACCGTGTCTAGGTTCATACCAAGGCCACATTAAATTATGAGAAAGATGCTGACTCATAACTAGTCATTTAATTTGTTTCTTGAACGCAACTCAAGTGGTCTTGGTTGTGAGGTCTTATGGAACAGAATCCACCAACAGTGTGGAACATCAGATACAATTACTTTTGATGGTGCCAGACAGCTCCGGGATTTAACATATCAAGGATAAACACGAATAAATAAATCCTTCATATTGTTGGTTTGGGCTCGTTCCACATTATACTGTTAACTCTGGAGACCCAGACATGACGCATTCTTTTCTACCCCGATGCTTACCAATTCACACACCAGACACAGTGACACGCAAACCACACGAGCCTGACTATTCTGCACACTAAACTTAATCCCACACAAACACACAAAGCCACACACACACACACACGCTAACCATGCCTGTGAGCACGTACAGCCCTGAGGAGCCTTTATCGGCCGCATGCCTCGTCTCTGATCTGACACACGTTCTCCCGCACGCACGGACGCTCCCCTCTCTGTCTCCAACTTTCTGTCTCTCACGTGCGCGCACACCGTCCCTCCCTCTCCCTCTCTCTCTGTCCCTTGCGCGCGGGGTCTCACACGTACACGCACGCGCGCACAAACACACACGCATGGCTCGGGCATCGGTGTCGGTGTCGGCGCGAGCGTCGCGCACGAGTCAAGTCGAGGATTCGCACGCACGCGGACGTAAACGCGCGCGCAACAGCGCCCACACCCGGGTGGAAGCGGGTCCACCACTCTGCTCCACCCCCCCCCCCCCCCCTCCCCGGGTCAGGACAGTCGCGCGGCGAGGCCTCGTCTCCTCCCCTGTCCGTTTCTGTCCATTTCGAATAAAGAACATTCCGGAATGACGCACGGAAAACCGCGGCTCGCTCCTTCGCAAGTCACGCGTTCACAAAGACCCGTGTTTTCGGGGCTGAACCCGAGACGTTTTTCCCGCCAGACCACCTCGGGGGACAATTCGCCGAGGAAGGAGAGGGCGTCTTTGGGGTGTGAGAGAGATGGCTGCTGGTCCGTCGCCGCTCCGACGTGGCGGAGAGGAGTTGGGCGGCTGAATAAGCCTCATTGTGAGCCCGACGAAGAGTGCATGAGAACCTCTTCTTCTCACCTTCGACCTTTCGGCCCCTCCGCCCCACCGAGGCCTTTGTGAACTGTATTTACGGGGCGACTCGAGTGAAACCGCAGCCCATGACCAACTCGCGCCCTCTCCTTTTCTCTCCTCGTTCTCTCCTCCTCTCAAGAAACCAATTAGCGACAGTACAAGTAGGTTAAACTCTCTATTCAGAGTGGCCATTGTTGAGTACAATACCAGGAAGCATGTGTGCTAACAATTAGTGGCTATGGGGCAGTGTAGAGTGTCACTGACATTGTTGGGAGAAGCACA
Organism: Osmerus mordax; assembly: GCF_038355195.1. Taxonomy (NCBI): domain Eukaryota; kingdom Metazoa; phylum Chordata; class Actinopteri; order Osmeriformes; family Osmeridae; genus Osmerus; species Osmerus mordax. The sequence continues at coordinate 885 of NW_027120497.1, read as the reverse complement.
AGGCTCGGCTTGTTCCCGTAGACGGGAGTTGGGCAATGGGGGGGGGGGGAGGAGGGGTCCCAGGTGCTGAATTAGCCCCCCAAAGCCAGAGTGGCTCTTCAACCCGAGACGATTATCTGACCCGAGGCTGGAGACACAGAGGCTCCAACAAGTTTAGGCCCGCGTTGCTTCGGTGGGGCTTGAGCGCGTGCGTTTTGACTGTGCGGAAATATACAGACACGGGTGTTTCGATGGGGGGGGGGGTGTGTGTGTGTTTTATGGACGGCGGGGTCGCCGCTATTGTGCTGGGTGTGTGTGGAGGCCTTTGTCGGTTTGTGTCTCCGTGTGGGCAGGGAAGACTCCTCGATAGGCCAAGAGGTCTTCAGGCGTGACCCTTTCTCCTAAAGGTCAGGTGACCCCCTGGTCCGGGGTCCATGCTAATGCCCATGCTAATCCAGAAGGAGACTAAGGCAGCCCTGAGTGGCCCACGTGAGCCGGGGGCCGACGGCTGCGTGGCCCCCCCCCCCCCCCCCCCCCCCGCAGCCATAAAGAGCCGTCCCCTGGGTCACCGACTCCCCCTTCAGGGGTCGCGCACAGAAGGTCAATGGTTCAGCCGGCCATCATTGTTACACCACTGTGCACCGCATTACATCATAGGGGAGGGATGAGGGGCAGGGACGGGGATGAGGTCATGGGAGGACAGGCAGGAATCCGTGAGGGGGGGGGGAGGTGGGGGGGCGCCGGACAAGTGTGTGTTTCTGACTGAACCCACTCTTCCTTCCCTGTCAAGCGCCAACGCAGACTTTATGACACACCGGCATGAGACATAGAGAGAGACAGAGAGAGAGACGGAGAGAGACGGAGAGAGAGACACAGAGAGACACAGAGAGAGACACAGAGAGAGAC
>NW_027120496.1:0-26772 GCF_038355195.1 Osmerus mordax | reverse complement strand
GGCAACGCTGCCGAATATCCAAAAGTTAAAGCCTGAGCAAGAACAAGTTTTGTTGGTGGCCATGTGGCCCTCCTCCCCACGTGGTTCGGGAAAAGTTAGATTTTCCAGCTACGGCAGCTAGCTCCATTACAGTAGTGTTGAAGGAGTTGGCTATGGCTAACGCTAGCGATTGGTTATGGCAGATCAGTGGCTCTGGGCAGATCCAATAGTTTTAAACTTTAACAGAGGACCCGCCTTCAAGGAAGTCAATGCTTGTCAATGGAGCGATCCCAGACCCTCTGTACAAATGAAATATACTAGGGTCTGGTTAGGACCAGGCTACTTCAATCCTGCTTTTCCAACCATCCTACTTGCTAACGTTCAGTCCATCGACAACAAAATGTATTAACTTAATGCTCGTGTCAAATTCCAACGGCACTACTGTGTACTGGCATTCGTCGAGACTTGGCTGGTCCTCGGAGATCTCCGACACGGCGGTTACACCGTTGGGATTCAACATATACCGCCAGGACAGCACAGCTGGTCTGTGTTATGGTTAACTCTCTATGGGCCACGGATGTAGCGGTACTAGCATCTCACTGCTCTCCGGTCCTTGAGCTGCTAACTGTAAAAATCTGACCATTCTATCTACCTCGGGAGTTAACTGCGGTCGTCATGAGTTCACCCCCAAGGCAGATAAGGCCGCTGCTTTGGATGAACTGTATGGGAAAGGCTCTAGATCCACTTGTTCCTGGAGTACAACGGTACTTAGGGATGATTTGCTGGACCTGGGGGGTATTCCGATAGCGGGTTTAACAAACTCTGAGCCTAACCCTGAACTCTGAGTTGAGTTACTCTAAAATGGGAAACTCCGAAAACTCGGTTCCAGAAAAGCTGATTTGAATTTGTTAACTCAACTCGGAGTACGTCAACTCTGAGTTAAGCGCGGGAATCAGAACTATTAAAAGCCAACATCAATGGAGCACTGATACTATGATCCACCACGGTACCCGGCGACATAAAACGTTGTCCTACTTCACCACACTTCGGATATAAGTTTTATTTTGTGTTTATGGTCAATCTGAGCACATATTCCGGAAAAAAGCAACATGGCTGTAGCAGCGTATACAATTGGCGTGGGAGACAAACTGCCAAGTCAATGCATACATTTGAATGTAATAGCCAGTCCATACACTGAACATTTAACCCCACTGTCCGTTAATATTACAGGAGAAAAAGTGGTGGACTTAATAGCATGTTCAATGTTATATTAACCCTCGTGCTGCCTTCGGGTCACATGACCCAAAGGTTCATAACGAACCATCGTTGTGTTTACCCAATTTTACCCAATACAAAAACAAATAAAAATAATTTTCTTTTAACCATTCCAATGTGGGGGGTCTGAGACAGCCCGACAGTTAAAAGAAAATGCTTCACTTTGTTTTTGTATGAGGTAAATTTGTCGCAATACAACGGTGGGTCACAATGACTGATGGGTCAGAATGACCCGAAGATAACACAAGGGTTAAATATAAAAACATACTATGAACAGGTCAGACATATTTTGCTTAGGCTATACGCTTGTGATTGTAGCCTCGACGTCACCTTGGTTTTAATCATATTCGACATGATACACAGTAAATATCAGTTGGTGCCTATTTCAACTTGTAGTAGCAGTTTCCCCCAACAGAATGCTTTTCATCAAAGGATGATGATGATGATTAAGATGACGAAGAGACATTGACTGCTGCCGCAGAAATGGATGCAGAGAATTATGTATGGAAGCTACTGGTAATTCTTTCCCCATGTACTTTTATTTACAGGCTTGTGTGGAATTGTCAGTTACACTGACATTATGAGAATAATGAATATAAAAAATGATTTGCACATTCTGATCCTGTTGAACAGAGCATGGATGCAGTATACAGTGAGATGTTCATTTAGTGGCAGGTGAATTCTGCATGTGGAACTGTGAAATGTAATGCAATCTCATGCATTCCCAGTTACAAGTAAATGAGTTGAAGAAAGTGCCAAAAACTCTGGCCTGTGCATCATCGACCGTTTCTTGAAGCTCTCCGCTGCATCCTCCTCAACGAGTCCAGAAGTCCCCTCTTCGTTCATATCCTGCATGACTTCCTCACTATCTGCCCCCTTTCACCTCCACTGGCGCAAGGCCGCCAAACGGCATCAGGCTTGGCTCTGCTACCAACCTCCACCAACCACATCAGGCTTGGCTATGCTACCAGCCTCCGACACTCAATCGGGCTTGGCTTGCTACCAGCCCCGCCTCGCTATTACACTAACTCCCTCTCAAAATTTAATTTGCTTAGTTCTATGCTGGGAGAGGATTTTAAGACTGCAATATGATGTGCTTTAATTCCCTGATGAATACCTGGGTTAACGTTACCGTTTCCCGTCACAATCTGTAATTTATTTCAGCAACATTCTCAGCCCTTAGGCCTACATCGCTGATGTTACTCGCTGTGGAGGTGCACTCAGAATTGACCAAATGCTTTTTGGCACTGAATTAAAGACAAATAATTGAAATTGTATTTGGTCTTCTTCATTGCCTACAAATAGAAATCTAACAATGAGTATGTTTATCGGCTATTGTTCCTACAATTTACATGATTCACCTGTGACCCTGAAGCTACACTCCACTGGCTTCCCATCACGGCCCGTATCAGATTCAAGACCCTGGTACTGACCTTCTGAGCAGTGAACGGGACTGCACCAGACTACATCAAGTCTCTCCTCCAGCCTTACACCCTCACCCACCACCTACGGTCGTCTTCTGACAACCGTCTTGTGGTCCCACCGCTCAAGAGCGCCCAGTGACCTATGCACTTTTGTAAAACTCTCTTTTGGAAGTCGCTTTGGATAAAAGCGTCTGCTAAATGCATAAATGTAAATGTGAATTGTTCTCATAATGTCAGTGTAACTGACAATTCCACACAAGCCTGTAAATAAAAGTACATGGGGAGAGAACTACCCGTAGCTTCATGAAACGACCTCCATCTTCCCCAGTTCTTACACTGGGAGGCCAGGTTCTCACCGTGGTGATACAAGCTAGACTACTCGGTCTCCAGTTCCAGTCTGATCTTGGGTGGGACGCACAACATTTACCTTTAGTCATTTAGCAGACGCTCTTATCCAGAGCGACTTACAGTAAGTACAGGGACATTCACCCCCTGAAGTGCCTTGCCCAAGGTCACAACGTCATTTGGCAGAGCCGGGAATCGAACCGGTAACCTTCAGATTACTAGCCCGACTCCCTAACCGCTCAGCCACCTGACTCCCTGCTGTCCACAAGTGGACACAAGTGGACAGCATGGTGACAAGCATGGTGACAAAGGGGAGCAGACGACTCCTCCTTCTGTGCAGACTGCGACAGGCTGGTCTCCCGACAGACGACCTCACTGCCATCTACTGCGGCTATGTTCGGCCACTTCTCAAATATGCAGCTCCTGTCTGGAATGCCGCCCTCAACAACAGACAAATCAACAGACTTGAACGTGTTCAGAAGTGTGCCTGCAGGATTATGCTGGGCTGACAGTACACCACATATCTGGACGCCCTACGGTCTTTAAACCTACTAACTCTCTCTAATCGCAGACTCGACCTCTGCTTTACATTTACATTTTGTCATTTTGGCAGACGCTCTTATCCAGAGCGACTTACAGTAAGTACAGGGACATTCCCCGAGGCAAAGTAGGGTGAAGTGCCTTGCCCAAGGACACAACGTCATTTGACACGGCCGGGAATCGAACTGGCAACTTTTAGATTACTAGCCCGATTCCCTAACCGCTCAGCCACCTGACTTTAACTTTGCAAACAATGTAAGACCATCGCCGCGCTTCTGTTCCTGGCTGCCTCTGACCCGGGGAGAACAGCACGGCAGACAGCTGAGGAACTCACTGCAGTACTCTCTAGCCAGGGGAACTAAACGCGACACCACAAGTGCGATACCTGCACTGGCTAAACTCCTTGTTGGACTTCATAACTAAGCTGGTAGTAGTGATTGACAATAATATTCTTTTTAACTGTGTTAAATACAGCCTTTTAATTGTATAATTCTCTCCATGTCGACAAAATGATGATGTGTTTTTTAACAGAATAGTTATTGTGTATTGTATATGCTGATGATTGTAAATTTCGGGGCAATTCAGTTTTTACTGCAAGGCCGAAGTGTTCGTTGTATGGTTTCTTCTTACAAATAAATCATTAACTACTAACTACAACTACTACTAGCTACCATACATAATTCTCTGCATCCATTTCTGCGGCAGCAGTCAATGTCTGTTCGTCATCTTAATCATCATCATCATCCTTTGATGAAAAGCATTCTGTTGGGGGAAACTGCTACTACAAGTTGAAATAGGCACCAGTTTGTCTCACACGCCAATTGTATACGCTGCTACAGCCGTGTTGCTTTTTTTCCAGGATATGTGCTCAGATTGACCATAAACACGAAATAAAGCTTTTCTGGAACCGAGTTTTCGGAGTTTCCCATTTTAGAGTAACTCAACTCAGAGTTCAGGGTTAGGCTCAGAGTTTGTTAAACCCACTACCTGGAATACCCCCCAGGACAGGTAAACACACACATACACATGCATATACAAACAAACACACACATGACATGACCAAATATGCACATACAGGATTGATGTACCACTGTGATTGACACTGACACATTGACATGATTCTGTTTAAAGTTGCAGTATGTGTGTGGGTGTGTGTGTTCAGCTCAGCCTCGGTGGGCTTGTAAAGACTAGTTGAGAACAGAACCTATCAGACACTCCAGGCTGATCCATATGCAGGTCCTTGTTATTGTATTTTTCACTCGACAAGAACTCCCGTCATCTTTCACACGTCTCCTTTTCCCCTTCCTTTCATTTCTTTCCTAACAGGAAGTCCACGCAGATCATTAACCAATCTGAGTGTTTTTACGCCTGATGAATACCTGTGAGCACTCATAAGGTGTGTGTGTGCAGATGCATTTGTGTGTATGTCGCGTGTGTGTGTCTGAATTGCCTGCCTACCGCAGTGCAGAGAAGACTAACTCTCTCTTGATGGGGTTTTATCATGTATTATTTTATGACTTGTGGACATAAAGACTCTTCTCATTTAAACCTTCTTCAAAAAGACCTATTTCAATTATTCATGGAGTAACTCTTGGAGGCAAGAAGGGCCCTGTTTTGCATGCCAAACCTGGATAGCTTAAAGGAACAAATTGTATACATTAACTGCAACGATGGTCAAAGTGGACATTTTAATGCACTACACAATATGGTTTATGTAATATACTGTTTATATATATTGAACCTGTATGATGAAAAAGCTATTTTCCTCTCTCTCTCTCTTCCTTTCTTCTCTGATCTCAGGTGGTTCCATCCAGAGGAGAGTGAAGGCAGAGGACCCCCAGGTCTCCCCCTCATGGAAGGGGATTCTGGCCTCCCATGATGAGGTCTGGCTCAGGCTTCCTGCAATGGTGCTGCTGTTGTCACTATCAGACGTGGTGACATGGTAACAAGAAGGATGCCCCTCCCTTTCCATCTCCCGCTTCTGCTTTATCTCTTCCTCTGTCCCCTTCCTTCCCCTCCTCCTCCCTTCCCCTCTCTACCCCCTCTCCCCTCCCCCCCGCACCCCAGATGACGTCCTGTTGTAGTGGGTCTATCAGGGGTTTGTATCGGGGTCTGTTGAAATGGCTTTGGGAATGGTCTATTATCCAGGTGTGCAGCTAAACATGGTTCCTGAGAGGCAGCCCTGGACAGCTTTATCTGCTCCTTCACCAACTTCTTGTGGCTGGGGGGAATAACAGGGCTGGATAGAACTACGGCACAAGAGCAGTTTCTCTCTACCTATCTCTCTCTCTCTACCTCTTTCTCACTCTCTTTCCCTCTCTCCAGCTCTCTCCATCTCTTCCATCTCTCAACATCTATCTATCTCTCCATCTCTCTCTCCCTCTTGCTCTCTATCTCTCTCTGTTTTTCTTTTTCTCTTGTCTCTCTCAGTCTCTCTTTGCTTCTCTCTCTCCTTATTTCTCTCGCTCAGTAAGAGTGGTGGTCAGTCGTTCCTCCAAAAAACAGTATCTGGGGAGGATCAGTATTCAGGGATCTTACGGCTTCTTGTCTTTGAGCCCAGCTGTTTGAGTTTGTGAGCGTGCATTTGTGCATCTGAGTCTCAGACTGAGGAACTGTGTCTACCTTTATCTTGAAGAAGGCTCATGTCTGAAAGGGCCAGGCTTCCATGTTTTTCTCCCTACTTTCATCCCCGGAGCAACTTCCTCATGCAATCTATCTCAGACGAGGAGAGGGGGAGTGGGGGGGATGAGCTAGAGGGAGGCTGACTTTTTCCAAGAAAACGGACTGTTGTGGGTCTGTGTGCAGCAACCTGCAGCATCCTCTTTCTCTCTCTCTCTCTATCTCTCTCTCTCTCGCACACTCCCTGTCTCCTTTACTCTCTCACTGCCTCACTGTCTCTCAATGTCTCTCTATCTCCCTTTCTCGAACTCTCTCTCATGCACTCTCTCTGCCATCTCTCACTCCGTCTCTTTCACACTGCCTCTCTCTGTCGTCTCTCTCTACCTCCCTCACTCTCTCTCTGTCTCTTTTTTCAGTCAGCTCATTGTCTCATAAGATGCTGATCTCTTCGAGCACCTTTATTGACTTTGGGCTTGCTGCACAGTATGGAGGACAGCAGCGTAGGCCCACAGACAGGTGTGCGCGTGTGACTGTGTGTGTACACAGTCAAATGAGGACATTTTAGTTCACCTATAATAGATTGAGTGACTCCTGGAGAGAGAGAGAGGAGGAAAACAACCCCGGTGCATGTATGCAGTGTGTCACCTCACGTTGCACGAAGACTCCACAAAGGGCGTGACATGAAACCAAAATCAATTCCGAAAAAAATCTATCGGCGGTCAGTCAGCAATCTGGGAAATGCTGATCAAGTGCAAAACAATAGGAAGCAATGGAGCCCAACTCTGCTGAAATCTGCTGCTGGAAACTGCCCTGTTTCTCTGCTCCAGCCTCCCTATGTGACATGACACGAGAGCACAGTGCTCGTGACGGAAAGAGGGGGAGGGGGGTGTTTACTGAAAAGCACCTGGTCACCGGCTGAAAGAGTGTAGAGAAGAAAATGGGTATGTGTGTGTGTGTGTGTCTCTGAATATGTGTGTGTGTGTGCGAAGGTGTGTGATGAGATGAGAGGTGACAATCGATTTCACAGAAGCCCCCCACCTGGGCTGAAGCTGGTTAACCTGGACAGGTGTTCGCCCACAGGGCACACACACACACATGCATGTATGAAGCCCGTTGCTGGAGAGACAGGTCAAGCCAGCAACCTCACACCTCCCTGTCTTGAGGAAATATCTTGACAGTGTTTCAGAGACCCACAGTCCCTCAGGTGATACACACACACGTTCTAACTCCACAACATATAGAGGTCATCTTTGCCTGGACTTATAATAGTATAACCGTAACCATTCTCACACACATTCACTTTCTCACTCACACTCACACACATACTTCACTTAGTAGTACTCACATCTCAGGCCTTGGATGGAGAAATCCCGGGATAACACACTCTCATCTGTCATGCTGATCCCTCTCATTAGCTGGTCTGAGGTCAGACTTCACGCCCGGACGCTCCTCATTAAGATCAATTCTAGTCGTCTTAAAAAAAAAAATTGGCCTCTGATTGGTTAATTGAATTCAGGCTCATAATTAGACAGCAAAGTTTCAACACCTGGTCACCCCTCCAGAGCACACATAAGTTTCAAGCTCATTACTGTGACAGATCTGTGCATAGGGGTCCACTCACAGGCTGGATGGTGGGATGGCTTACTGGCCGCCTCACTGGCTGGCTGGCTGGCTGATTGTAAGACATAAAAGTACATGTCGACTTTCAGGAAACAATGGGAATCGATATGGTCCCTGAATATCTATTCACACCTCAGCACACACTCCACACACACTCAAACACTCACACTAGCGTACTCACACACACACACCCCAGTCATTGAATCTACGCAAGCGGGTGACCTTATGACAGCATTAAACCAGATTATATTCTATTTGTATGAAGGATTCATGCACAGAAAACCTGAGGCACAAAACATGTCTTCTCAAATTCAATTAGGGACTCAAACAAAAAACGATTAAATTGACCAACTGGTTGTGTAATGTTCAAGGGTCTGCAAGGAGCTCACTTATTGCTCTTTCCTTCTTGCGAAGGTCACACACAATGCACACAAACACAAACACGATATATATAATAATTGAATTTGCTCAGTTGCAATCAAATTGTTGTTGCAGGTCAGGGGAAGAAAAAAGCTAATAATGTATACCTGCCAGGCATACCTGCCTCATGTGTAGGGTTAGGATGTGCGTGTGTGCGTGTGTTGGTGTGTGTGTGTGCGTGGGTTTGCATTTGTGTGTTCATGGGCAACATGGGGTGCGCGTTGGATCGTGTATAGGCATATAAGTAGAGGCTGTAACAGCTAAGAATGATTTCCAAACGTAAATAGTCTCTCTCCAGAAGCTGTTAATCCCCCAGATGAGCTTCCTGACCTCGTCACTGCCTAAAGTTGATGGTTGATCTTTGGGCTTGTTCGCTTGGAATGAAAATACAACACATTGGAGGTGAGAAAAAAGTTCACTTCAACCCCAATGCTGATGTGGTTGGAACCTTCACACAGACACACACACGTACACACCAACACACACACTGGTTGTTCACTGAAAGCAATATACGGTGAATGGTTCATTATTCAAACACCTATCATGATGTGTAAACCACTGGGTTGGAATGAATGGCCAATTGTGTGAGTGTGTGTGTTTTTGAGTGTGTGTGTATGTGTGTATGCATATCTGTGCGAGCAAGCGAGCGTTCCAAAGAGCTTGAGTGTGTGTGTCTAATATCAGCTACATTTGTGAGTCATCATCTTTAGTCACTTTCTATATACCATAATTGTGAGCTGCGCGTTTCTGTGGGGATGCTGGGAGAGACCTTGAGCGTTATTGGAGGAGACCTTTCTTCAGGTAACAGTTCCTCTGTGTCATCGTCAATTCTAATTATATAAGTACACCGGAACTAGCCTTGCTCTGTCTTCCTACGTACTTGCGTTCAATTTTCATCTTGCTTTTGTACTGCGTCTGGGCTTGAGGTTTATTGGTCAGATGTCTCCGGTAAACTTTTTACCGGTCCAATCAGCGAACAGAGGGAGTGGCTGAGAACGATGACGTTGATGTTGTGCGCTAGTTTGAGTTGTAGTTCCGTAATGGCGGCGGAGAAAGATGCGAGCTAAGTCATTCGATCCGTTGTGGCAACGCTGCCGAATATCCAGAAGTTAAAGCCGGAGCAAGAACAATCTTTGATCCCCACGGGGTTCTTTGATTTTCCAGCTAGCTCCGTTAGTGGTGAAGGAGTTGGTTAAGGCGAACGCTAGCGATTGGTTATGGCAGATCCAGAGTGGCTCTGGGCAGACCCAATAGTTTTAAACTTCAACAGAATACCCGCCTTCAAGGAAGTTAACGCTTGTCAAGGGAGCGAGCCCAGATTCTCTGTACAAATTAAATGTACCAGAGTCCGGTTAGGACCAGGCTACACCGGAACCTCACGTCTCTCAAATTCAACATCAACAACAAAGCATGACTTACACAAAGCATGACTTACACAAAAGTTCAACTCCTCTACCTGATTCACCCTCACCAGACCTGAGTGTCTGGTGAGGGTGAGGATCAGGAGAGGAGCGAGAGGGCCCCAGCTCTCTGTGTTGTTACCCAGGGACGCTTCGCTCAGTTCTGGGTACACTGGGCGCCAGTGGCCATGAACTCCTGGAGGAATCCTGGAGCTAGCTTCTGGTGCTGCAACACAATTAGCTTCATTTACTGACACTGCAGTAATGTGTCTAATGACCTGAGTATGTGTGTGTGTGTTTGTGTGTGTGTGCTTATTTCTCTGATTTGTAAGTTGTTTTTGTGTGTGTGTGTAGTCTCTGTGTGTATCAGAGAAAGGAATAGAGAGAGACCAATAGAGAGTTAGAAAAGAGAGATGGACAGACAGGCAGGGAGAAACAGTGGAAGGGAGTTGAACTTGGGACAAATTCTGATAAAAGAGAGAGAGAGAGAGAGAGAGAGAGAGAGAGAGAGAGAGAGAGAGAGAGAGAGAGAGAGAGAGAGAGATAAAGGGAATGCAGCTTGGTAGCATAAATAATGTAGAATCCAACTTAGCAATGTTAATGACATGACCTGAAATAACCTCTTTGATATGTGTGTCTGCGTGTGTGTATGTGTGTGTGTCACAAACCAGGCGGAACCATAGCCGTCCAGCCGTGTTAAGCCATGTGAATCACAGCTTGAGCATGTGAGCCTCTTCCATAGGGAGTCCTGTTCAATTTTGCAAATCTGCGTAACACATCACATCACACAGCACGACTCTGAACAAGGACAGAGAGGGACAACCTGTACAATAGTGTGTGTATGTGTCTGTCTGTGTGTGTGTGTGTGTGTGTGTGTGTGTGTGTCTGTGTGTGTTGGAATAGTGTTAAATAGTGTTGAATAGATTTCATGTGTAGCTAATCATTCCCTGTCACCCGAACGTGACATAGGTGACTAAACACAGAGGGTCTCCATGGACACCAGCTGACTTGCCACAATCGCTGCTTCTGCAGGGGAAACGACCCAGCCCGTCAAGAATTACTACAAAATAGACATTGTTAGGTATCGGTTTCAAGACATGGTGACTAGTGCTGTAGTAGAGGCTGTTGAAGGTTTCATATAGTCTCAGTTGGGAGTGAATGGGAAGGTGCTAAATTGTATTAGGGGAATTTCAGAGTTTGGAGTCCCAATTTTTTTTTCCAGCCTGTTTACAAGTTGCCAAACAAGCCCTATTAACTTTCTGTATATCTTTACCTTTTGTTTTGTGTGTATGGCTAGATATGGCATCACTGCTGCACTTTGTCAAAGCTGCTATAACTATTAGTGCCACAGGAGGGCGCTAGCTCTTTGGTACTGTAGGTTTTGTAAATACGTTGCTATTGTGTCATCAAGTCTGCTATTCCTGAATGTATAAGTATCTGCACAGATAATTATACATTTCTTACTTATACACAAGCAAACGCACATTTAAGCATCTCCACTGCATTCAAATCCACAAACAAATGTTTTGTATCTTAAAGTGATGTTTACACTAAAAATATATTTGTTTCTTTGCTGATTGAATGTGTATTAACTTACTATGATAAGATCATCAAATGCACACATACTGCAGATGAACCGCACACACACACACCCCATGTGAACAAACACACACACGCAAACATGCTCACACACGACAGAATGGGGCCAGTCAGCTATGGAGGTGACGATGAGTAAGCAGGAGAGAAAACCACACTCTTCTCCATTCTCCTCTTCTCTTATTTCTCCTCTTCTCTTATTTCATGTCATCCTCATTCTTGTTTCGTCTGTCGCTACTCCAACGCCTCTCCTCTCTTTAAAAGGCCTGATGAGTTTGAGACACACACAGACACAACCAGACAAACACGCACAAACACGTAGAAAAAACAGCAGTAAAAATGTCTTTTTTTTGTCTGTGTCGAATAGAGTGAAGTCTAGTCAATGAAAGTCAAGTTGAGGTCAAAGTTAGCCAATAGGAAGTAGAGTAGGGTTAAGTGGTTGATAAAAAAAAAGAAGAAATGGCATAATTCAAAACAAAGCCACAAACATACATTCACATGCACAAGTCAGCATGGCACATTTATATTTAGGGAGACAAAAACAAAAAACTGGACAAAAAATATATTCTGTTGGGGAAGGAATGAAACATGACACCATTAAATGATGATTGACATGAGGGAGGATTATAAGATGATGTTATCAAGGAATCAGAAGCCTAATGTACATATCCAGATAACTCTTATCTGTAATGGCATGCTGTCAACACATCAAACTGATTAGTACTGCTCACACTCACACACACACATATGGAATGATGTTAAAATGAGCAGTGATTGAATGAATCACATCAGCAAATGATATGTGTGTGTGTGGATGTGTGTGTGTGTGTTTGTGTGTAACTTCCCACTGAAGTCCAATTTTCAATTGGTCAGAAGGATAATTTAAATAACAGAATAACAAATGATCGAGTCTCATAGGTTTGTCATTCAATTAGATGGAGATGGAGACCAACACAGTACTAGCCACCAATACAGACACACACACACAAGCACACACAGGAGATATCTTGAGACAAAAGGCGTGTTATTAAATTAGATGGGGAAACATGTATGCAGTGCCTCAAAGACAACAGTCCTTTCTCTCCTCCTAATCCCAACAAAGGGACGCTTACTCCTTTGTTCTGCGCTCCCTCTCCTCTCCGCACAGACCAGGAACGAGGGAGCTGAGGAGTTTTGCCAAGCCCAGACGGAGAGTTGAAATCTCTCGCTTTTGTCTGTTTGTTTTCTTCTCTCCGTGCAGCTAATCTCAACGCTGCTGATTAGCAAGCGTCCTCTCTCCCAGACACGGGGGGAGAGAGGGAGGACAAAACAGCCACTCCCTCCATCTCAGTAGACAGACTTTCACGACACACACACATACTCACACACGTGCACGCACATACGTACACACACGCATGCTTACTCACACACATACATACATACACACATGCACACACAGACACACAACACACACAAACAAACAAACACACAGAAGCCTCCGTGTGCATACTTGAGAAGGAGAACATAAAACAAACACTTCAAGATCTGACTCTGGGGAAGTTGTTCTCAAAACAATTAAAAAACAACAGATTAATATTTGAGATGGCAGCAACTAATCTGTGGTTACATGAGTAATCACTATTGTGAGCAGATCACCTCATTTTCAAAGTCCAATCACAGTGCTACTCACAACACCCAAGATTAACCCATTCTTGATCAAATCAGATCAGTCAATCAGGTGTGAGATGTGTAAATTTGTTTGAGCATGAAAGAGAACAAGGAAGGGAGAGACTCAGAAATAAATACAAAAGAAAACAATTTGTGAACACCCATTATATCAATGTGTGCATTGAATAATCCATCTATTTAATACTCAGATTCAGCTGAAGCGATGAGGAATGGCGGGGACACACATTAATCTATCTTCATTTGATTAGTGCTGTCTGATTTTGACCCCGGTAGCCCGGGACGCTCAATCAACTACCTATAATGGCGGCTATTACAATTTAGCCATGCCACAAAGGAAGGCCAGTTCGCGCCCAAAACCACCAAGTCTATAGAAAACAGAAAATATTCTATGGAAAATTGGCACCATCCAGTATACTGTAAGTACTGTAGCCAGTGAGTCCACAGTGTTAACACACTTCTGGAAAATAATCTCATCATTTGGTCCAACTATCCATGGGTTTGTTATTTTGCGCAGTGAGCCTTGTGAAATCAATCCGATCAAGCCAAATGACAAATGTGGCCCCTTGTCAGTAGGCTACACACGAATGACAGAAAGTATAACTCAACTTACTTACTTTGAATCACATTTGTGTTGTTGGTGTTCTGAATAAAACTAGTATGGTACAGTGAAATCTTGCCTGGCATTGTTTGTTATTTAACAGGCAGTTCTTTAAACTTGTTCTTTCATGCCGGCTAATCGTGCTAATTGTTGCCGTGGGGAGATGTGGCATCTTGTCGCTGGGGGATACCAAGGTGGAATCAGTCACCTGCCACTTCCCCTGATCCATATCGTCATGGGAACAAGATCCGACAGACTTCAGCTATCCTTTAGCTTAATGCAGCTTAAGACGGTAGTTCCCTCGGGGAAAAGAGAGCACAGACCTACACACACGCACACAGACTTAAAACACTCACGCAAACACACTCACCAACACCTCTCTCACAATCTTTTCTACAATGAAACACAATGTCTGTCTTTCTGTCTAGTCTTGTCTGAATCCATACCCCCCACCACCCCTGATCACACACACACACACACTATCTCTCTCTATCTTTGTCTCTTTCTCACACACACACACACATACACACACGCACAGTACAACAATGAGACGTGGGTGTGTGCGCGCAGGCCTGCAGTTAGACATCAAAGGCTTGGTCCTTGATTGGAGACACGAAGCATTGTGGATGAAGACTGGGCATTTTCCACCAATCACTGTTAGTTTTTATTTATTTATGCTTTTTACAATGAGCTTTAAAACAAATCAGTTTTGTTCACCTGAAACTGCCATTTGTCAGACTTTGTGCTAGTCTGTCAGATTTCAATCAAGTTTTCAGGATATCTAACATATTTTAAATGTCTAAAGAAATGTGTGTGTCTGTGTGTAATGTGTGTGTTTGTGTGTGTCTGTGAGTGAGTGCGTGTTTATGGTCTCACTGCTTCAGTGTGCGTGTGTGTGTGTGTTCATGTGAGAGTGAGTGTGTAATTCCCATTCAGAACTACATGAAAAGGAACCGATACATAACAGCAAACAGCAGCAGTATCAAACAGGGATTTCAAATTGTGGTTTTTACGGTTATGTATTGACCGTGCAGTTGGTTCAAAGGTCAACATGCCAGCTCATCAATCTGGTGTTCATGATCAATACACATCAGCCACCGAGTATATTAGGATTTGATTAAACTACTCAATCTTTTTATGTAACATTTTTATTTATTTTTATCTGTTTCCTCAGCTTCCTGGATCTCTCTCCCACTTTCTTTTCCTCTTTCCATTTTGCTCTCTCTCCCATTACGTTTCCATGTTATTTTCTCAGCAGGCAACACAAACACTTCTCTTCGTTCCCTCAGTGCTATTGTGCTTCCATTCTGTCTTCCAGAAAACAAATACTAAAGAACGCATTCATACACTCGAAACCTCAAAAGAAAACCGGAGTGGAAATTACAGAGAAATTACACAGCATTTAAAAATCAATTTGTTTTTCCAGAGTCAAATGGGATACAACGCATACACAATAAACAGAATGTAAACCATTACAGTTGCACAATAGAAGATTTGCAGGAAAAATACATGTTTACAAAGACATCTAATTTAGCTAAGCAAGAGTTATAGGATGGCTGGTAACTTTTAATTCAACAAACAGAACACTCAAACACTTACATTTCTCAAGGGGTTTTTGTGCTGCTGAAGAAAGTGAATGACATTCAAATACATGACTGCATTACTATGTTCAATTTGATTGAATCACGTAGGTACTGGTTAATACAAATATATAATGTACACTTATAAATCTGTTTAGATTGGAGTTTAGATAGAGCGTGTGGTTTTTAACACTCTATCTGAGAAGTACAGTGAGATGAGTTGGTCCTCACTTGTTTTTCACAGTGTTCTGAACCAGCCAAAGCATCATGGGAATGCTTGAACCCTGTATCAACTAATCTCTGGTGCCCATGTGTTTGTCCATGGTTCTCCTCTTGCTAATGTGTGTATGGGTGTGTTTGTTTGTACTGTATGTGTGTGTGTTTGTGTGTGTGTGTCTCCCTGTACCAGAAGTACAAAGACTGCACCTGATAGAAGTCTCCCATCCTGTCGGAGTGCTTTAAGAAGGAACCCAGTATTTCCCGTCTTCTCTCAAGAGAGACCTTTCCTGTGAACATGTATGATTAAGTATCCACTTTCCTGTACAGCAACATCCACATCTCCCTCTGGACGTAGTTATACCCTGCTCCGCTCTATTGTGTGGGAGGGACTCCCCCAGGCAAGATCCCTGCTCTCTCACACACCATCACAGCCTTTGGTATCATTAGGCTTGTAACATTGGATGTATGTTGTTCAGCTAGAGCGCATCGTAAAGGTATGATGACTCGGGCAGGGCTAAATCTTCAGTGTGCAAACTTGCATTCATGTATGCTCAGACTTCTGCTTTTCGACCTGTATCCTGTGAACCATCCTCTTGTTTGTGGCTGTGTGTATGTTTGTGAGTGTGCGTGTATGTATCCGTGTGTGTGTGTGTTTGTGGGATGGGGTGGGTGGGGGACATGCTTGAGTGAGTGTCTGTGCCCAATCCCAGAAGGGACTGGTGCATTTAATACAACCAATCTCTCTCTGCATGTTTATTGGCTGATTATGAAAAATGAGGTTGCAATTATTCACCTGCAGCCACCCACTGGTCTGTTTATGACAGTTGTATCCGGGGACCTCGCAATGCCACATGAATTCCCAACGCCATTTTTCTCAAATTCTTTGTCCACAAAATGTTATCACGTAAGTTCAAATTGGCCTAAACGAGCCTTGGACATCCCTGGCTTTGGTTTTACTCAGATTATTACTTTTATATATTATTTTTTTTCTAAACAATCAAGGAGTTCAATTTACAGTTTCTGGGGCTGCAGAGACTAGGCTGTCACAATGGAACTGTGTGGTCTAAAGAAGATTAACTACCGCTATTTGTGCCCCCTTCCACAAATGTGATCAACACTCTGGTTTTGGTTAGCTAATTCTCACCATGGCAACCAATAAGACATAGTCTCTGAGAAAATGCAGTAGATTGTGTGCATTTGTGTGTGTATGTGTGTGTGTGTTTGGAGGTGCAGTGATTTGTTTTTAGTAAGCATGTGAGGTCTCTGGTCACGGGATAAACCCTAACCTCATCTCATTGTGGAACACAGGCTCTGTAATCACTTCAGTCCAAGTCTTATAATAAGCGTTAATCACCTCAGCAACATGTAATATTCCTGGGCAGGAAAAATACCACAAGAACGGTCATTTGCACACATCACCATGGTTTCCAGATTGGCTTCTGCCAACTGACGTGTTTGTTCATTACGAACTGTGACCTGGTTGCAGTTAGGAAGTTGTTTGTGCCAAATGCAATAATCCTCATCATTTTATGATCAGTAAGCAGTATCTCTCCAACTGGAAGCATGGTCAAGTTCAGGCAGTGCATAAAACTCTATTACCCATAATTCCACAGATGTGTCACTCAACCATGTTCTCCAAGCCCCGTAGGTGGGGGGGGGGTCAGGTAAGGAAAAATCACACAGATGGCATTGATTTTCCTAACCAAAGGAATGATTCAGAGTTTTGTGTGAGAAGTCTATTATCCTCACCCTCCTGTACCCACTCTGCAGGCCAGGACCATTGTGTTCCAATAATCAACCAGTTGACCTTCTTTGCACACCATACATCAACACACACACATTCACTCACACGTGTACACACACATGTATGCACACACAAACCCTCACTCACTCCCCCCCCCCCCCCCCCCCACACACACACACACACACACACACCAAGCTGAGCAAATACAAAGACAAATCCGACAGCACCGACACAACCACACAATGACGGCCATTACTACACCCACGGATGCCGTTGGGGGGTGAGGGGAGGATGCTAGAGGGAATCTAGTATGTTGAATTTGATGGCAAGGAGTTTGTGTAAGAAAAGGAACAAGAAACACGTTCTGAGGGTAACAAGAGTAGCCCAACCTGAGAGCTGTTCTCCTCTCCTGGTTCTCCAGTCCACTGCATTCCTCTCCTCTCTACTCGTCTCTTCTCCTCTCTCCTCTACTCATCTCCTCTCCTTTGCTCCCCACTCCATTTCTGTAATCTCTCCTCCTCTCCTCTCAATTCCATTTCTCTCCCGGGCACAATAGCAGTGTGGTGTGATGTAGCATTCTAACACCCCATACTCCTCCAAGCAGAGAGGGGAGCCAGTCAGTCTTTACATCCCCTACTGACTTAAATGGGATCAGTGGATGACACACCAGGGGACAATCTCTGTCACACACACACACCAACACACATACACACACACAAACACGCGCGCACACACACAGGTTTCCACCGGACGTTTGGATCCACCCTTTTGAAAGGCAGTAATGGCAGGGTGCTGGTGTTATGAAACTGAACGCATAGTTTTACTAAAGTCACGTATTGTGGTAATTGTCAAAAGTGTAGTTAGGATCTCTGCTGTGGGCTTCATTGGTTAGTTGAGTGGTGCTGCATTAAGTTTACTATGACGGGTTCTTAGACTTCTCAGGTTCTTAACTGTCAGCCGAGACAGAGAGAAAGTTGGCAACCCTGGTCTTTAAACCTGATGAGAACTCCCTGTGATCCACAATGGTGGAAAGGCAAAGAGAGAGAGAGCGGGGGAGGGAGGCAGATGGCAAAAGGGGAAAGAGAGAGTGAGAGAAAGCAGAGCAGAATGACAAAACAAGTGTATTTGATTTTGGAAAACAAGCCCAGTGCTGTATTTATACCTGCTTAGTTTGTAACTTTCTGCCACCATTTGTGACTTTATATTTTTCTTTTTCCTTCTTTTTTTCTCTTTTTTTTTATTTTCTTCATTCATGTTAGAGCTGGGTGTGTAGTGACACCGAGCGAGTGAGATGAGAGACAGTCGGGGGAGAGGTGTGTGTGCTCCCCTATCTTGTGTGCTTGTTGCACTGCACAGCTACATGTTGTTCCAGCTTTGATAGGGAGGGAGACACGGAGAAGACAGGGAAGAAAGCAAACAGCCATGTTGTGGAACATGAGCGGAGTGGAAGTGAGACGCACTATTTGAAACGGGGAAGAAGGAATCCATGCATCGAGGTGGGGATGAAGAGAGATGGAGGGGGCGGAGGAATAGAAGGCGGAGGTCGGGGGGGGGGGAGTGTTGTGGGGGGATTAGAGTGATTAGTGTGCTCGGAGTCTCAGTTTTAACCAAATTTAATGCCCCAGTTATTGTGACTGTCTAATCCAATCACCTACATTAGGCAAATTTGCATAGCTGGCACATGATGCAAACAATACCAGAGTTCTACGACTGCATGTTGTGTTTCCTGTTCCTTGTTCAGTGCTAATGAATGGGAACATGAATGACACAAGCATTTCTTGGAAATAAAAAAATAAACCTTCATGTCAAATGCTGTAAATATTTGTGCAATGCATTGGAATGTTTAAAATTGTTATCTATATATATGCTTCCTTCCAATCAAACATACTCCTTTTGGCTCATCTATTTAGTCTCTCCCACTTTCTCTACTTCTCTATCTATCTGTCCTCTATGTTTCCTCTCCCTTCATCTTTCCTCTATCTCTCCTCTCTCCGTCTTTCCTCTCCCTCTATCTTTCTTCTTTCTGTGCCTCATCCCCTGATTCCCCACCCTGATTAAAGCTCATCAGCATTGGCCACCCAAATTAACATGCACTCCTCCATTTACCCCTCCTTTCATCAAAGACAGAGGGGGAGAGGGAGCAGCGAGCCTTAGGGAGGGAGTGGGGGTAGGAGGCGGGAGTCAGGAGGAGTGGGGATTGGAGGATGAGAGTAGGGGTGAGGAGGGCGCTACCACAAGCTCTGAGGGAGATGGGGAGATTGGGGGTGGCAAGGAGAGGAGGAAGGGAGAGAGGGAGTGATGGAGGGAGGGGGGACTGGAGAAGTGGTGGAACGGGATCAGGGCCCTCAAGGGGATGAGAGAGGAGCGATGGGGGGAGGGGGAGGAGAGAGCGGTACTTTTGTTTGAAGCAAACTTCACATCCCCTTGATCAGCTTCTGGTTTTTGATCAGTACTTTTCTGATGTCCTTAATTACTCGTCCTCATCCTCTCTCTCTCTTTCTCTTGCTTCTCTCTCTTCTGTCTCTTTGCTCTTCTCTCCTCCAGTCCTCTTCTTGTCCCCTTCTCCTTGTTCTTTCGTTTCTTCTGTGACACAATGGGACTCTGCTGCAGCATAGTTAATCAGACGCACACTGCCACAACGTCAAGAGAAGAGCGACGATGGAGACAGAGAAAGAGAGAGAGACAGAGAAAGACAGAGATAAAGACAGAGAGAGACAGAGAGAGACAGAGAGCAATGGAGATAGAGAAAGTCAGAGAGAGAAACAGATACAGAGAGAGAGAGAGACAAAGAGCAATATAGACAGAGAGAGTCAGTGAGACAGACAGAAAGACAGATAGAAAGGGATAGAGAGACAGAGAGAGACCGAGTCAGAAAGAGAGAAAGAGAGAGACAGAAAAAGAGACAGACAAAGAGACTGAAACTGAAAGAAAGACAGAGACAGAGAGGTATAGAAACAGAGACTGAGAGAGAGACGTAGATAGAAAGAGAGAAACAGAGGGGAGATCTTCTGGAGGAAATTTCCTGTCCAGCAGCTTCTGTTCCTTGTTTTTCCCATCCACACTGATCCAGACACATCCCACAGGAAGGTATGTAGGATTCCGGCTGAAACTTTCCTTCAGGTCTGTCTCACGTGACATCAGATCCTGTGGAGGACAGGAAACAAGCGAAGGAGATGTTGCTCCACCCTTTACATCAACAGCCCAAACATTCTGTACCACAGTTTCTGTATGGGAATTCAAGAGGAATCAAACATTACAAACACACACACGCGTAAATACACACCCACTGAAAGGGGAAATCAGGGGTCTCAACCATCTCCACACACACACATACCCACACCCCCCGCCCCCCCCCCCCAAAAAATACAAAAATAAAACAAAACTATCATCTTTTGATCCAAACCTGGAGTTCTGCAGCTGAAAAGAAAGGAGTCAATGCTAGCTGATTACTTCTCGATGCCAGAGAAAGGTTTACGTCTAACAAAAGCCACTCAGAAAACATTGCCTCACCCATCTTGCCCCAAGAACTTGGCTGTCCCTTGGCTGAACCACCACCATGGGTGTATATGTGCGTGTGTGTGTGTGTGTGTGGGGGGGGGGGGGGGGGGGGGGGGAAGCACTGCTATCTGCAGTTTTCAGGACGGAAGAAAAGGAACCGAGACAAGACACGGTGACCATAACACAATAGATTGAAACGGTTGTCACAATGCTATCACCATCACCACATTTGTCATTATTACCAACACCGTCATCATCATTTTTAAAGAAAAATGTCTCAACAAAAGTGAAGTGGACAGCTGGAAGGCGCCGGATCTTCCCACCCTTGCACACACACACATACACACTTGTATGCTTTTCACACAGATGTTCATGCATGCAACAGCGCCAAGGTCTATGTGTAAATAATAACACACCTGAGTGAAGACGCAAACACATGTTTATATTGTCTGAAACAAGGATACATATATTGACTCAAACAAAGATACAACAAAACCAGTGTGGCTTTGTTGTCTGGTAAAAACTTGCAACATCGTCAGTAACATGCATTCTAACGCACCAGTACACCCCAGGAATCACTAACCATTTGCCGCCAACCATTTTGATAAGTCCTTTGAGTTGCATACTCATCTCCTGTTCCAGGTAAAATGACTTGGCAGACGTTTGTGACATCACCAATTGCTTATGACTTTCTATGGGACTATTTCACGGAATGCTACCCCCTTCTCTGTTTTATAATAGCCTAGCGGTTGGCGGTGGATTGCTAACGCTGCCGCATGTGAATTCACAGTCATCTTTATTGTTGTTTGGGCTTGATTTGAACAGCTGGGGTTTCTAATGGGGTGGAGGACTTTGGGTTCCCAGTTCCAGACTAGTGTTTGGTTGGCCTCAAGCCACTCGCATCATCTCTCTCTCTTTCTCTCTTTAGTTCACTCTCTCATTCCACTTGCTCCACAGTGCCTCACTGCATATAAATCTCCAAAACAGTCAAACGGACACATAAACATAAAAACATTTTATGCGAGTGAATTGGCTGCAAAGGAAGGGGGAGAATGTAGCTTTGAAGGGAAGGTCGATTTGAAGCATTGATCAAGTTTAATTGTATGTCTGCAAAATGCAGAGTATCTATTGTTTTGAGTACATTGACCTGTGCAATGGAAGAAACTGGTACCTAAACAACTGCCATTAATAGGCGTATTTTAAACCGTTCAATAAGCATTTTCGTTGCAACACATATTGTGTGATATCAAAAATAAAACGCAGTGCGGAGTGACAGATAGGGGTTTAAAGAGAGTAAAGGCCTTGGGCCTAAGTTTGAAACCACTACAACCTTTTAGTATGAGTATGTTTTGTTGTTTTTCTTGTAGTAAGAATAACCCACAATGGAACTCACATGGCTAACTTCCCAGACAGAACCGAGGGGGGTTAGGGTTGGTGTATCCTGTAATTGTCCGAGAAAGACAGTAGGTAAAATGGGAAGGGAGAGAGAGAAAAACAGTAGATATGGAGAAGGGAGAGGGGAAGGGAGAGAGAGAAAGACAGTAGATATGGAGAAGGGAGAGGGGAAGGGAGAGAGAGAAAGACAGTAGATATGGAGAAGGGAGAGGGGAAGGGAGAGAGAGGGAAATGTGTGGAGATGTGTTGGGGGCTTGAACTAATTTTGCAGCCTCTGCATTGCAGGGACAAGGTCCGAAATTGTACAAATGGGGAATTGGTGCAGTGGTACGTAGATGGATGGTAGATGGATCAAGTGTGAAGCCTCTCGTTAAACCTCTCTGGTGATGAGTTACATAATTAGCTAAATATGCATTCTTAGAAAAGCATTAATAAGAGCATCATTGTTAATATGTAGATATGTTTGTAAAATGTGTAAAAATGTTTTTATGTGGTAAACCAATATTCTTTGACACTATTGATCATAGCTGCAGTGGTCAAGAAGCAACCAGAAGAATATCGACCATATTTGACCATTGATTGATTGGCTCCCAACGTGTAAAACAGTGATTCAATTTGCACTTAGCTTGGTAAAAAAAATAATTACCTGACCATTAATGTAAAAACAATATTGACTAATATTCGCATAAAGTTTTTGTCGAAAATGTAACACCTTATAGCATTATTGGGAATTTGTTAAATTTTCAAGTAGGCATTTTCTAGTTAGCCCACTGAAAACACAACCATTTGACACTGATTTCATGTTTGGATATGTAAAAAGGCAGATGGCAAGTAGTACGTCATCGGGCAAACATGTATCAAACTTAAATCACTGGCAATGGAAAATTCACCAGCCCATACCCATGCTGATTAGTTAGTGAGCAAGGATCTTTCATTAGACCAGAGTGGATCTTAGATTAGACACCATCAAATAATGACAAAAGCTGCAGAAGATGGTTAATGAAGCAATGAAGCAATGAAAGCAAAACAGTTGATTCAATATCCATGACATTTCTTCAAGTCGAGTCAATAGTGATTCTTGAATTTGCAATGAATTTCTCTTTTCCTTCCCTGAACTTATTCCACCCAGCTGCTAGTCCCAGCACTTGTCTTCTCCAAGTTGGACTACTGCAACTCGCTGCTCACCGGTCTCCCAGCATGCGCAACCCGCCCTCTCTAGAGGATTCAGAACCCAGCAGCCCGCCTGGTCTTCAATCTACCCAGACGCTCCTATGTTACCCCACTCCTCATCTCCCTCCACTGGCTTTCCATCACGGCCCGTATCAGATTCAAGACCCTGGAACTGACCTTCCGAGCGGTGAACGGGACTGCACCCGACTACATCAAGTCTCTCCTCCAGCCTTACACCCCCCCCCCCCCCCCCCCCCCCCCCGCCACCTACGGACAACCGTCTGGTGGTCCCACCGCTCAAGAGCGCCCGGTCCCAACACAAGCTCTTCCCCTGTCTGGCCCTCCAATGGTGGAATCACCTTCCCTCCTCCATCAGAGACACTGACTGTCTCCCCACCTTCAAGAAAAGGCTTAAGACGCACTCGTTCCGGGAGTACAACGCTACTTAAGAATGATTGGCTGGACCTGATGTTAGTTTCCTCCAGGATCACAATGACTCTTATTGAGAGACTTGTTGCTCTTGTTGGTTTGTTGTAACTGACTTAAAACTATTGTACTCACTGTGAAATATATTTTTGTTGCTTGCTTTTTCCACAGGTACACCATTGCACTTTTTGAGGTTCATGTTGTTTAATTGTAACTTGTTTAACTACATGCTCTCATGGTTCTTCCCTTTGGGACTTATTTGGTTTTCACAATGTATGCTTCATGTTTTGGCTACCCGCAATGTTTGGGGCTATCTCGTCGTTATGATCTGTGACATATGCACTTTTGTAAAGCTGTCTCTTGGAAGTCGCTTTGGATAAAAGCGTCTGCTAAATGCATAAATGTAAAATGTAAATGTAATGAAATGTCTGCATTAAAAAAAGGATTAGAATTCATTTGAAATTAAGAAGTTTACCTCAAACTTAAGAACGATTAAAATACATGTTTTGACTGTTATACAATTGTCCCTGCACTGATGGGTGGATCATATCACAGATTGTCTTGAATTAAAAGGGGCCTTGATCAAAAAAGTTTAAGGGAATGAGGTATTATATTTATGGTAAACATTGTATTATGATATCAGTACAGTAATGGTCAAATATTTATGTGATTGGGTTTTATTACATTTTCTATCAAGTTAATTGCAAATGTCATGTTTTCTCCCCAGAACGGTCATCTCCTGTGACCTCTGACCTCTGCAGCTGGGGGTCATAGTTTAACACAGGTAATAAACATGGAAGTCAGACTAAGGGACTTTATCTGAGGAATATATATTAAGATGAATACCTAGTCCTATTATTCCTTGTTTCTCCTGAACCTGCCCTATGGTCGGGAGATGGACCCAATGACCTCAGTCAAATGCTCGCTGGTTATTGTCTGTCATTCTGACCCCTCATTGATCCAGGACCCAATGGAGCAGGAAACAAGTCTGTGGGCATCCTGTCAGAAAAGAGAGCTAATTAACTGGAGAGAATATGAAATAAGACTAACATATGACATAAAGTCATTACATTAATAGCTAAGGACTGTTTTGGAGGGTATTGACAAAAGTGTAAAGATTCAGTAAAGATTTGATGAAAGTTGATGATTGTGGAGGGTTTGTAAACACGAAACTGTATTCACACTTGTGCCTTGACACACACACACACACACACCACATACACACCCATAGAGGGTTACACTTTATACGAGAAGAAATAGAAATGCGAACACCCACACACACACACAAATAACACACACCACACTGCACACACATCACAACCACCTCCTACACGCACGTCTCCCCTGAGTTTAATTTAGGGAGGAGGTTGTGGGGATGCTGGAAGGGATCTGTGGGTGTCACACATACACTGTACTGACTCGGGAGAGGAGGATGGGTGGAGGAGAGAAACAGCGACTGAGAGAGAGCCCAAGAAAAGAGAGAGTGTGTGTGTGTGTGTGTGTGTGTGGGTGGGTGGGTGGGGGGTCAAAAATTGTAGTAGTTGTTGAAGGACCAGGGTACAAATACACAGCCCAAAGAGAGAGGGGGGGGGTGAAGTAAGGTCTCACTGCTAGCTAAGAGAGGATGGAAAGAGAGGGGATGGAGACAGAGAGAGAGAGAGAGAGAGAGAGAGAGAGAGAGAGAGAGAGAGAGAGAGAGAGAGAGAGAGAGAGAGAGAGAGAGAGAGAGAGAGAGGAATACGTGGAGGTGTGTGTGTGTGTGTGTGGGGGGGGGGGGGGTGCTGCTGAAGAGACGTGGAGGAGATTTCACAGCCTCTGCATTGCAGGGCCAAATGTCAGAAATAAATAATTAAGTGAATGAATAAAAGAGGAAATGGAGGAACGAAGGAGAAGAGGTCAAGCGCTCCCTCTCTCTGCCGCTAATATGGAGACAAGCACTCTAACCCTCGGACCTTGAAGACCCAGCACAGAGGGAGACAGAGTGGCACACACCCTTCCAGACCTGAGAGAGAATGTGTGCGTGTGTGTGTTTGTTGATGGCTCGATGTGTGTGTGCACGTACACCTGTGTGTGTGTCTCGTACAGTTGCTGAGTCATTAATTTTCATCCTTCGCAACACCCCGTGCACTCAGTAGTTCTTCTGTAGTAGCCTATGGCCTTTTACCCTTTAATGTTTCACCACTTTAATGTTTCACCACTGATCTACCTAGGAGTCAGGTGGCTGAGCGGTGAGGGAATTGGGCTAGTAATCAGAAGGTTGCCAGTTCGATTCCTGGCTGTGCCAAAAATGACGTTGTGTCCTTGGGAAAGGCACTTCACCTTACTTGCCTCGGGGGAATGTCCCTGTACTTACTGTAAGTCGCTCTGGATAAGACCATCTGCTAAATGTAAATGTACCTTATATCCTTATATTTACATGCAGAGTTAGTGCTGTGTGATGTTAAGGACCAGGGCTGCTCCATCCCAGCCTCAGCTCTTCTCCTCATGAGCTCTGACCGTCTCTGCAGTCTCTGGGAGTACCACACCAGGTACAGACACTCTAATGCAGTAAAGCATTACTGACATCAAAAAGCTTGAATAAAAGCCATGGACGGTTTCACAGACAAGTGTGATGTTGGTCAGGTCCACGCTGTGTTACGGTGAGACAGGAAATGGGGTCTGGATCTGGGATCCCGTGCCTGTGTCGGGTGGGTTGTTCCACATCCACAGCCCTGGGGAACTTAGTTCCCTGTCAGGAGCCAGAGATATATGGGCTGTTCCCTTGAAAAGAGTGGGAGAGAGAAAGAGAGGGGGAGAGAAAATGGTTTTCGTTAAACTGAAAGCAAGGCACCAGTGCCATCTTCTGTCTCGCTGTTTCTATCTTTTTTGCTCTTTTCTCTGTCATTATTTTTCTTTCTTCCGTTCTTAGAACACACAATGTGTGTTCTTTTTTTTATGTACCTTGTGGAAAAAAACGATGTTTCTAATTCTAACACTAACCTTAACTACATGATGTTGAATTCACAGATTAACCAGAATGAACATTTGAGGATTGCAAGTTTTGGTAATGAGTTTGGTAAACAGTTGCATTTTGTAACCTTGCGCTAAAACCATGCAGGCATAACGGTCGGTTGGAGAACTAGGTGTTGTGTTGTTGGATGTTGTGAAAAGGAGAACGAAAGTAGGGAAAAGAGAGAGTGAATACTGGCTCATACTGGGAACCCTGCAGCATGGATAAGATCTTCTATTATAAGTCTGGGTACTCACACACACAAAC
>NW_027120495.1:0-26866 GCF_038355195.1 Osmerus mordax | reverse complement strand
TGAGGGATGGAGAGAGCGGAGATGGAGTGAGAGAGGGAAGGAGGGATAGAGGATGAGAGAGGGAGAGACCAGAAAAGAAAGGGAGGAAGGAGGGAGTGGAGAATGGAGAGGGAGAGAAACCGTGAGAGTGAGGGATGGAGAGAGCGGAGATGGAGTGAGAGAGGGAAGGAGGGATAGAGGATGAGAGAGGGAGAGACCAGAAAAGAGAAGGAGGAGCACAGCATTCAGCTGGTGTCACAGGTCACACCTGTCACACCTGTCACACCACTAACAAGCCAACGTGGAATGAAGGGTTTGGGTTGGCACGTCGTCAATGCTTTAAACAGGTTGTGATGTGGTGGCTGGGCGTTTTACAGTTTAATTCTCCTGTTACAGTAATAAGGTGCTGTGAATATTAGGACACTCACAGCACAGGAAATAAGGCAGACAGGCAGGCAGACAGGCAGACATACAGGCAGGCAGAGAGGCAGGCAGGCTGGCAGGCTGGCAGGCTGACAGGCAGATAGACAGACAGACAGACAGACAGGCTGACAGGCAGGTAGGCTGATAGACAGACAGATAGACAGACAGGCAGGCAGGCTGACAGGCTGACAGGCTGACAGGCTGACAGGCAGGCAGGCAGGCAGACAACCCAACTGAACTGTTCTCCACATGTGGAACATCTTTGAAATGACTACAGTCTCAGAATCTACAGAACCAATAGCCATTATAGCTTTACAGCCGTGTTCTTCCACATAAGGATTGAGAAGTTAAATGTGAGGGAAAAGAGAACGGCAGGGTAACTAGAGAAAATGTATCATAAATAATAAAAAATTATCATAAATAAAATCATCATATCATTTATTATGATTGTGATTATAAAGAGGATTAGACGTCCAACCGACATCTCTGTGTTCAACACACATCAATCACAGTGAGCACATTGGAAAGTAGACACACTTTGCGCGGAGATACACACATCTTGACATATAGGCACACACACACATACACACACACACACACACACACACACACTCACACACACACTCACACACACACACACACACACACACACACACACACACACACACACACACACACACAGATACACTCTAAAAATCCAATCTCAATATTGCGGAGCACTGAAACCAGAAGTCAACAATTTATAATCATAATCTATATACGGTAGATCAGATGACGTACGGTTTTATATGGATTTAAACCTTGATTGGAAACAGCTCTGCTGTAGTCTCCCTCTGACCTACATTTGTTATCGGACAGTATGGAGCTTGTATCACATAGAATGTTTATGATATGGTCCAGTATGGTTCAATGTCCTCCTCCACGGTCCATAAGACATATTCATGGAGCCTTCAAGTTTTCTAACTGAACCGCACTCAAATTTGCTACATGGAGGTGATTGTTGGACACCAGGCGGCGCTGATGGTCAAATTGCAATTTTATGACCTCACAAAGATGGCGTTTACCGTTTCCCGGTTTGTTTCCGCTTCTAGAAAAGTGGGAAGTTATCTTATAAATGCTGTTATCATAGGTCAGACAGCGTCGTGTGGAATTACAATGGAGACTAAGACAACAACAAAGGTTTGAACAGTTTATTTTCAGAATTTTTGCTAGTGACTGTCTGTCTTTGCTGTCGTTTTTGCTCAATGTTTCAAAGCGGACTATTCAATCGACTACAAGACTATCTTAGATTTGCGTGACTCAGTTTATAAAGTGTGCTCACGTCTTAATTTACGAGACATAAAGTAACTTGTGGACCGATCTGTAAGACTACGAATACGTTATTATTAGAGCCATTCTTTCTAACTTCACTTTTTCCACAGCTGAATTTGCTGTACAGATGACATGTGGACAGCTGTGCAGGTAAAATCAGAACTGCATTGGAAGGTACACCAGGTAAGTTTAGGGTGGGTTTTATTTAGTTGCCTGGTAACAGCAGGTGCACTTTTTACTCCTTTCTCTGATACTGGCACAGTGTTCGTTACAGGTCATTTATCTTCAAATACATATTATAACGAACCAGTCTAATAAACGTCTGTGCGCCAATACACTAATTTAACGCTTTATCAAAATTGAATGCCTCTGAAACCCAGAAAGTGGAGTGTACAGAGCTGTGTCACAAAAATCAGTTGATGTCGATCTGTCCCGCATTCCAGTCCATTTCCTCATAATTATTGAACATCATGCCGTGGTCACTCTCCTGCTAGCTGTTAGTCACAGCTAGCAGGAGAGCAGCCAGATAGGCGCCACCATCTTCTGGTCTAGTACTCTATTTTCCCAAAGACCTTTAACTCCCCCCCCCCCCTCCATCATCTTCTTCTCTCCTTGCCTCTTTCTACGTCTCCCTCCCCATGTCTTGCTGTGCAGGGGTGGAGAGGGTGAGCGTGGACCTGTCCAAGGAGGAGGTGCTGGTGGAGGCAGGCCTCACTGCCCACCAGGTCCAGAGGCTGATAGAGAGCACCGGGCTCAGGGCCCGTGCTGAAGGGCATCGGGGGGCCCTGAGCAGGGTGAGTGTCTGTGTCTTGTGTGTGTGTGTGTGGGGGGGGGGGCCGATCCGCGTGTGTCCTCTGCTACTATAAGCTCTGTGTGTGTTTTGTATCCTCACGGTGTGTGTGTGCTGGTCTCGTGTGTGGTGTGACAGACCTGGGACGGCGGGTGTGCCGATGATCGAGCGGGTGCGGGGCCCGTCCAGGGCGTGGTCCGCTTCCTGCAGCTGTCCGAGGAGCGCTGCCTGATCGACGGCACCATCGACGGGCTGGAGCCAGGGCCCCACGGCCTCCACGTTCATGCCCTGGGGGACCTCACACTGGACTGCCTCAGGGTGGATTCCTCACACCCGCAGACCGCGTCCAGGCACCCGCTGCAGTGGGCGGCAGGCGAGGCCTGTGTTTGCACCTGTCTCTCATATGCGTGTGGATCCACGTTTTTGCTCCTTTTTCATCCTCCTTCCGTCCATTCGATTTGTTCATATTCGGTTTTAGGTTGAATGTGTGATTTGGAAGCATATGTTTGAGTCTTTCTCTCTCTCGCCTTCTCTCTCTCTTATTGTGTTTTGTACAGTTGTGGAGAACACTATAATCCCCATGGGAGACAACATGGCGGCCCACAGGACTCTGAGAGGGTACAGTTTCATTCTCGGTCCTTTGATATCCATAGTCCTCAATGCAACGTCTGAAGGCATTCTCAGACTTACTAGAAATTTTTTTTTTTTTGTAGCTTTCTGTGGTTGGTTAGGGTTTGGGTAAATCCCAAAGGTGACGTGTGCGTGTGCGTGTGTGAATTCTCCAGCATGTAGGCGATCTGGGGAATGTTTGGCTGGGCTTGATGGCAGAGCATCATTCAGACTGGAGGACTCGCAACTGAAGGTAACACACACACACACACACAGACACACACACAGACACACACACAGACACACACACAGACACACACACAGACACACACACAGACACACACACAGACACACACACAGACACACACACAGACACACACACAGACACACACAGACACACACAGACACACACCTCTGCTTGAACAGACTGTGCCACTGGCTCATCTTCCCTCCTTCTGTCCAGGTCTGGGATGTGATTGGTCGGTCCCTCGTGGTGGACGCCGGGGAGGACGACCTGGGCAGGGGAGGCCACACCCTCTCCAGACTGACGGGGAACTCGGGCGAGAGGTGAGGCCGGGGGTTGGGGGTCGAGACGGGAGTCAGGGTGGAGAAGTCTCCTTTGATCTTATGGTACTTTTAACTGCCTTTCAAGTTATTGACTGGGGCTGGTTTGTAAGTTTTCTCTCTTGAAGAAGAAGAATCCAGGTTTCAAAAGGATTTCCTCAAAAAGTAGTCAAATACAGAATAGCTTTCAAAATCAAGGGAGCTTGATGTGTTTATTCAGTAATGCAGCAGCAGGTACAACAAGACAGAAAAAACATTCACATATCTTGGACATCCTCCTATGTCAGTCTAATTTGAGGAAAATCCCCTGCCCTGCATGCCTTTGATTTCTTAACCTTCTAGAAGGTTTCTTCCCATGTTTTGGTTAAAGCCATCCTGTCTTAGATAACCCCAACATGCCTGCGTACTCACTATCTGTAATGTTCCCTTAAACCTCTCCTATGTTCGCCTCCTGTTCCTCCTCATGAGCTTCATCGATCCCGGACTTTAAAGGCTAACTCCTTCATTCTCCCCTTCAAACTAAAGTCTTCCCAGCCTCGGAAGCATCCATGCTCTCTGCCCCTGAAGAGTTTGTTGTTCACTCTAGCCCCTAACAACTCCCTTTGATCCATACAATACCCAACAGTCCCAGATAACACTTTGTCAACAGCATTCCTTTCTGTACAGTTGTACTACACAATTTGTGTAGTACCTGCCCCATTAAATCAATAATCCACAACACTCTCTCTCTCTCTCTCTCTCTCTCTCTCTCTCTGTATCTCTCTCTCTCTTTGTATCTCTCTCTGTATCTGCCTCTCTCTCTGTGTCTCTCTGTGTCTCTCTGTTTCTCTCTCTCTCTGTATCTCTCTCTCTCTCTCTCCTCTCTCTCTCTCTCTCTGTATCTCTCTCTCTCTCTGTGTCTCTCTCTCTCTGTGTCTCTTTCTCCCCTCTCTCCTTCTGTGACTCTGTGCTCGTTTGGTTCAGGCTGGCCTGTGGCATCATCGCTCGCTCCGCCGGCCTGTTCCAGAACTCTAAGCAGATCTGCGCGGTGTGACGGCGTGACCCTGTGGGGAGGAGGGACCGGCCCATCGCCGGGACGGGGAGGAGCAAGACCTCAGAGACCCCCTCCCTGCTGCCACCTGTAGCCCCCACTGGAGAGAGGGAGAGGAGGGAGGGAGGGAGGAGGGCGGGGAATGAGAGGTGTAGACAGAGGTTGAGAGAGGTGTAGAGTGTGAAAGAGAGAGAGAGAGAGAGAAGTGTGTAGAGGTTGATAGAGAGGTGT
Organism: Osmerus mordax; assembly: GCF_038355195.1. NCBI lineage: Eukaryota > Metazoa > Chordata > Actinopteri > Osmeriformes > Osmeridae > Osmerus > Osmerus mordax. The sequence goes on along the minus strand of NW_027120495.1, from coordinate 21,929 downwards.
TGAGAGAAAGAGAGAGGTTGGAGAGTGTGAAAGAGAGAGCGAGAGAGGGATAAGTGTGGAGAGGTTGATAGAGAAGGAGGTGTAGAGAGAGAGAGGAGAGGAGAGAGACGAGAGAGAGAGAGAGAGAGAGAGAGAGAAGAGAGAGAGAGAGAGGAGAGAGAGAGAGAGAGAGAGAGGAGAGAGAGAGGAGAGAGAGAGAGAGGGAGAGAGGGAGAGAGGGAGAGAGGGAGAGAGGGAGAGAGGGAGAGAGGGAGAGAGGGAGAGGAGGGGAGAGGGGAGGAGGGCGAGAGAGGGAGAAGTGCGGAGGTCTGACTGCTGTGTCCTTCGTGCTGCTAATGTCAGTGAAGCTGATTGTGTGTGAAGTGTAAACGTGGTGGGGGGTCTCCAGGCTGATTACCTGCACCAGCCCTCTTCTTGTCCCGTCCATGAGGGGGAGGGAAGAGCCTGGACCAGAGGACTCCCAACCCCTGAGGGGGGAGGGGGGGTGGCTGTTTGTGTGTGTGTGTCAGAGAGAGAGAGAGAGAGCAGGTGAGAGCAGGTGAGAGCAGGTGAGAGCAGGTGAGAGCAGGTGAGAGAGACCCACCAGTGTATGTTTCTGTTCAGCTGTCATTTACTACCATCCATTTGGAAGTCCAGTTGCTGCATTGGGGTACCATATGACATGCCAGCGTACATTCTGAAAGTACAGCTGATTATTTCAGAACAGTCATTTCCACATTTTGAATAATTTAACCTCTTATTGTTCACGAAAAATGCCTTATTGTTATTTTATTATGTAAAGAGATTGATATTGACAAAAACATTTGATGTGGTGAGATGACCAAATAAAATGTTTTCTTCTTTTAGAAAATACAAACATTTCTCTGTGATAGTGTGTTGTGGTTATTAGCCTCAAATATTTCACTTTTTATAGTCCCTTGTAGTTGTAAAACTTGTTCCAGTAGAAAACTGTTCTTTGTTGAATTGTCGTATTCCATTATAAACGGATCACATTCTATCGTGAAGAATCAGCATTCTCTGCGTGTGGTAGTCCAAACTCTTACGGCTTCTCATTGGTTTTGAATGCCCGTCATTCTTCAGAGCGGAAGCAGGCGCTACCATTTTGAAGCACAGCAACGCCTAGGTAAGATGGGAGATATTTGTCCCTTTCTTCTTTTATATCTCTATTTTAACAATGAAAACTATTGTGAGCAAATTTGTGCTTTGGTAGATGTGTTCGCTGTTAATCAAATGTTTAACAATTCAGACGTTTTGTCGTAGCGACGTACGACATGGGAAACTCGTCGTGGCTCCATTAAATGAGTCGCGATGTTGCAATGTATCCATTGTGCGGAATAAATGTATTGACTGTAGTCTTAACACTGTAACCGGAGTTTTCAATCGAACTATTTGCCACAAATTGATGCCGCGCACTATATTGAATGGTATAATTGTTTATTTGTCTCTTGAATAAACAATTAACGCTTTTTGTATATATTTTTTTGCTTTTGGGAAAATAGTGGATCACATTTCGGTCGCAAAGCAGACAAAAAAAACAATCGTTATGTCTAACGCGCTGTTGAGTAAACAGTCCGTATTGGTCGATTATTCCGCATATATGTAGACCAATCGTTCAAAGTTTTGGTCAGATATATATTTTTAAATTGCTGCATCTTTTGTGACGTCCCCGAAGAGTTTAAGCAAACGTGTTTACTAAGCCTCGTGCTGCGTCATCAGAAAACGTTGCTTTTCCTGGTGCCTTGGTTTGAACCCCGTTTTCCAAAGCAACAGGACCCATCATTGAAGCCTGACAGATGGACAGCACATATTCTATGTATAGCATTTACAGGATTCTATGCATGTTGAGCTATCTATTATAGCTCTACACGGAAAATAGACCCTCATTCTTGGGTGTCGTGTTCCTGTTCGCCCTTTGATTTAGTGCTCCAATTCAGGTCAGCAACAAGATGAGAAAGTGCCGCTGAACACTTAGAGAATTGTTGCCTTTGGCCCGTCTAACGAGGCAAACTAGTTATAGCTTTATTGCAAAACCTCTCTTAAAGTGAAACCATAGCAGGTTACGACTTGCTGATTGCTGTCAGTAAGAAACGTCCTGTATGTTGTTTCTTAGTTTTGTTTCATCAAGCCATTAGACGTTTGTTGAAATACATAAAACATGGACAGGTGTGAGGAACATGACGACAGTAACTGTAACCTGTCCTGAATGTTGTCACATCTTCACCAGAGTGTGGATTGGGGAAGCGTCCTAGTCCTAGATTAGCCTCTAAACCTTACAGGATCTACAAAATGTCACTTCTCAATGTTTAGTTAGATACTACTTTTGAGATGTAACATCTCTCCCATATCTTCCTCTCTCATTATCCTCTCTTTTCTCCCTTATCCACTCTCTCCACCCCCTCCCGTAGCCCCAGCGCCATGGACAAGAGCAACACGGTAAAGCTCTTTGTGGGGAACCTGGCGTTGGACACTACCCAGGAAGAGCTGTCGGCCATCTTTGAAGCGTACGGCCAGGTGGTGAGCTGCAGCGTGCTGCGCCAGTTCGCCTTCGTCCACCTGCAGGGCGAGGGCGCTGCCGAGCGCGCCATCCGCGAACTCAACGGACGCGAGTTCCGCGGGCGCAACCTGGTGGTGGAGGAGTCCCGGGGACGACCCCTCCACTCCACCAAGGTGTTTGTGGGGAACCTCAGTGGCATGTGCACAACAGAGGACCTTCAAGAACTGTTTCAGACCTTCGGCAAAGTTCTGGAGTGTGACAAGGTCAAAGGTGAGCCCCGAAACTTTCAACCCCATTTTTTTTTGTGTGTGTTTGTTTGTCGTAAAGAGCAGAGCTGTATGTTACGGAGGAGTATGTGATTAACTCCCCCTTAGACTTAAAGAATGTGTTTACCGAGCTAAATAGAAGGAACTTTGAACCTAAATGCATGTTTACGCAGCAGGAAAGACACTTGTGTGTTTAGCTGTGTAAACTCTGTGTTTGCGAGGGAAAAAGAGAGCGAGAGAGTGAGCGAGTGTAGACTTGATAGTATCTGTCTATACACAGCGCGTCAGTGTTAGATGTGCTAGACTGTTGATATAGAACAGTAGCGTGCGTGTGTGTGTGTGTGTGTGCGCGGCATGCCTCGTGGTTCTAACTGCTGTCCCTGCGCTCAATGACAGCCAGGCTCTCGTCTTCCGCAGGCTACGCCTTCGTGCACATGGAGAACAAGGAAGAGGCCCTCCAGGCCATCGAGGCCCTGCACGGAACCTCCTTCAAGGGACGCCCGCTCTCCGTGGAGCTCTCCAAGGTCCAGCCCTCCAAGCAGACGCCCACGGGCAAGATCCCCTGCGTGAGCTGCGGCAAGCAGGGCCACTACGCCGGGGAGTGCCCCGTGGGGAAGCCGTCCCTGGAGCAGTACCAGAGCCAGGCGGCCGTGCTGGCGGCTGCGGCGGCCGCGGCGGCGGGCCTCCCCCTCCAGGTCCAGCAGAGCGTCCACAACTCGGTGTACAACACGTCGACCTTCGACCCCACCTACGCCGCGCTGACGGGCCTCAGCGGCGGCTCGCGCAACGATGGCTCCTCCGTCAACCAGGCCGTGTACGGCGCCCTGGCCACGCAGGTGTACGGCCAGTCCGTGGCCAATCAGCTGTACGGGACGGTGGCCGCGGCCAATCAGGCGGCGGCGCTGAGCCAGGGCGCCTCCCAGGTGTACGGTTCCATGACCCCGAGCATCTACGGCCAGATGACCTCGCCCGCTGCCGCAGCGGCTGCCGCCTACTCAACGCCGGTCTACGCCCCCGCCATGGCCAACCACCCGGTCTACCTGACCGCCTCCGGCATGGAGATGCAGGCCGCCGTGAACCCCGCCTACACCATGGCGCCCGCCCTCTACGGCGCCGCCTCGCCGGCCTACGGACACATGGGGGCCATGGGCGCCATGGGAGCCACCGCGGACCCCACGGCGCTGTTCGAGGCGGCCAGGGCGCACTACTTCGCTCAGGGCCAGCAGGTTCTGGCCGAACAGCAGACGGTCGCCGCGGCGGCGGCGGCCAAGTCCGGGGAGCGCGACCGGAGCCCCCTGAGGAGGTCGGCGCCGCTCCTGCCTGACCCCGTCATGAAGCCCTTCATGTACCAGAGGGCCAAGAGGAGGCCCCTGCTGCCCACGCCCGCTGGGAGGGCCGCCGAGGAGGCCGCTGAGGCCGCAGAGGACCCCATGGCCAGGTACCACTGCTGCCCCCTGCTGGAGACCTCTGTCTCCTCTAGCCTCTCTGGCTCTCTCTCTGACTCGCTCGCTCTCTGACTCGCTCTCTTTTCCGACTCACTCTCTGGCTCTCCCTCTCTCTTTCCGACTCACTCTCTGTCTCTCCCTCTCTCTTTCTAACTCACTCTCTCTCTCCCTCTCTCTTTCCGACTCACTCTCTGTCTCTCCCTCTCTTTCTGACTCTCTGATTCACTCTCTGACTCTCTCTCAGGCCATCTCTCTGACTCTTGCATACCAATTGTCTTGTTCTCCGTCTTTCTGATTGCTCCTTTGCAGTTTGCTGTAATTAACTGGGTGCATTAGATCCCCTGAGCTGAAGTTCATGGTAACCTCCCACACCGTGGCCCTCCCTGCCCGTATTTATACTTGCCTTTCCTCCCCTACTCTTTCTCTCCCCCTCTCCTCCTCTCCTCCCCCATCTCTCTCTCCTCCCCATGCCTCTGGCCCCTTCATCCCTCTCCCCCCGCCCGCTCTCCATCTCCTCCTGCTTCCTCTTTCTCCGACTCCCTCCCTCCCCCCTCCTCTCCCTCTCCTCCCCCCCCTTCCATCTCCCTCTCTCCTCTCAGGTACTACGCCGAGTACTACCAGCAGTACCAGCAGTACCAACAGTACCAGCAGTACCAGCAGCTGCAGCAGCTGCAGCAGCTGCAGCAGTACCCCCAGTTCCAGTACGCCTACCCGCCCCCCAGCTCGGTGGCCGCCCTCTCCGGCATGCCGGGCCAGCAGGTGGCCACGCTGGACGCCCTCAGGCCAGTGGTGCCGGCCGCGGCCGTAGCCGCCGCCATGGCGACGCCCCGAGTGTATGAGCCGCCGTTGCCGCCGCCGCGCAAGGAGGCCGTCCTCCGCCGCCCCGAACTCTCCCTTCACACGCCCGAGCCCCCCTTCCGATAGTCACCTCCTCTTGTCTGACCCTCTCCCCCTCCCCCCCCCCCCCCCCTCCCCCCCGTGACCCGCCACCCTCCTCCTCCCTCCCCTCTTCGGCGGCTGTGTGTGTGTGGTTTTCACCATGTGTGTGTGTTTGGGTTGGGGTGGGTTTTGATACCAAGGCTTGGTTAACATACAGTGAGGACGTGAGCCCCTCAACCATGGTCCTAGTGATACCCACTGTCTAGGGAGGGGAGGCTGGGGAGGGGAGGCTGGGGAGGCTAGGAAGGGGAGGCTGGGGAGGGGAGGCGCTTCTCGTCTTGACAAAGGGCATTTCTTTACACCTGGTGCTTTTTGCTTTGTATGGTGGCAGTCCGGTCAGTCATGCTAGTGCCAGTACAAGTCTGACCCAGGTTCTGACTTTCTCAATGCCTTTTTATCTCGACAGACCAGCTATGGTTTAAGGCCAAAAAATAGCAGGTTGACTGACGGACTTAAGCCTCGTTAAAAAAAAAAAAAAAAAAAAATGTTCCCGTCTTAAGTGACCCAAGGCAGCTTGGATATTTTTGTTTGCCTTATTTTTTTATATGACTTTATTTAGATGTTGATCATAGAAACGGATAACATGAGAAGGCAGATGATGATGCTGTATTTCCTGCACAGAAGTGTCTCCATAGCTCCAGGGTTGATGGCTCTGAACGTCTTGTATGCGTTAGGGTGTGTGTGAGGACGAGAGAATGATGTTGGCTTTTAAGTTGTGACTGTCATGCCCGCCCACAAACACACACACACACACACACACACACAGGCTAGCTACAGCTCACAACCTTGGGAGGTTTGAAAGCACACAGGCACATGACAATGTATTATTGTATGGTATTTTCTATCCTGTCCTCCTCCTCCTTCATCCCTCTCCCTCTGTCTGTCTCCGCACTATAACTTGACCACTGAAAGGCACTGCTGTATTTCTCTCTCTCTCTATTCCACACCTAGCTACCTCTGACGTTGAGATAGACAATTGGAGACAAAGAGGCGGCCATTTTGTCTGCATTGTGAACCGTCGAGGTACCCGTGTCGGTAGCCTAGGAAAGGGAATGCCACATTTTAGTGACAGTTGATTGATATCTACCTACCTTATAGTCTTACTATTGTACAAAGAGGCCTTTATACAACTTGTTTGTTGTTTTGGTTTTTAGTTTTTTTTGTCTGTAGGACCATGACCAGCACCCTAAACCCCGCCCCATCTGTTGACTTGCGGGATGAGTCATTGAAGTGGTCAAGTCCACTTCTTACTTTCACTCGTTTTAATCGTAACTTTAATTTTTTTTCGGGAATTGTGACAGTTCGATGAGATTTTTCGTTGTGCCTAAGCTTTGAGTGAAGTGCATTAACTGGAGGGACCTCCATTTTTGTTAAGTGCTTTTTAATTTTTTTTTATTACTGTGATTCACTATTTGAATGGGATGTTTTACTGGGAGAGGACAGCTAGCTAATGACGTTAGCCTCGACTCTGGAGAGGTGAAGCGGTGTCTTTCAGTCCCTCTGCCCTGACTGTCCTCGCACTCTTCCCCACACCTCCCTCGCTCCCTTCTTCCTCTCCTCCTATTCTCCTTCTGTGGTTTTAGTGATGTAGTGAGTTTTGCATCCCATATTATACTCTCTGTGTCTTATATACACACACACACATACACACATACATACACAGTTGCATCAATTGTAGGTTTGCGAAATGTCCTGTTTGTTTGCCATGTCTTGAGACCTGTTTTTTAGATTCTGATTTCTTTGCCTTTTTTAAAGAAAAGAAAAAAACATACCGGCATGCTTTAAAAATATGTACGTATATAAATATATATACCCACCATGAAAATAAAGAATGTTTATGACTACTGTGGTGAAGACAAACTTGAGGGCCTTTTGGAACTTTTTCCCCCCCCCCCACTTCTTCCTGTTTTGACCTCACTTCCTGTTTCTCCCCTGTCACATGATCACCAGAGCCATTTGATTGACAGCCTGGGGGAAGAAAGGTGTAAAACCCCACCCCTCCCTCTGCCCCCCCCCCACACACACACCTTGGTGGATGGGGTAAGTCTGGTGATCTGCTGGCGCTCCCTCTCTCTCTCCAGCCTCCCAGAAGCAGCTTCACACACACACACACACACACACACACACGTGCTAATAGTAGTTGGGAATGACGCGCATTTGGCTGATTCCATCCTGATTTGGGCTCCACACATCTGGCTGCAGGTGCTAGTGTGAGGGATTCCACACACACACACACTCACGCACACCTGCGGAGAGCTGGGGAGAGGCACACAGATAGAAGGGCTGCTGCGTGTTCTGATCTGTGTGGCGGCTTCGGGTCGGGATCCAGAGTTTTGGGGGTGGGGGTCGTGTGTGTGTGTGTGTGTGTCTGGTCCGGTTCTTTCCCCAACACCAGCACCACCCTGTGTGTCCACTCTCCCTTTAGACCTGCATGTGTCTGTTCTTCGCACCGCCCGCGGCCAGTCCCCTGGCTGCCTGACTAACTGTCTGAACTGAAATAGGTTCCCGGCCCCAGCTGGACACGACGCCCCAGTGAGAGGGGGGGGGAAGACATAAAGCGTCGCGCGGCGGAACTCTCTCGCTTTCGGGTCTCTCTCCACCAAGGTAATGAACAAGCCCCCTCGCCCCCCCCCTCCACCCCCCTCCGTCCCAACACTGTGACTGTGCCTTGACCGAACACACCCCTCTCCTCCCCCTCCCTCGTCGCCCTCCTCCTTCCTCTTCCTCCTCTGCCACCCCCCCTCACCGCCCAGCTGCGTAGCCCCCCTGGCCTGGCTGGTGGAGCGCCGGGCTCCACTCCCTCTCTGCAGACAGCTACTTCCTGTCCCGCCTCGCCAGCGCGAGACTCAGCCCCCGGCCACCCTGTTCCCCCCCCCCTCCCCTATCCACCTCTCCCCCTCCCCGCCCAGCCCTTACCTTCATGCTGTTGTGAGAGAGTGAGTGTGTGAACAACCCCCTTCCCCTCCCCCGCTAGACAACTCCGCCGTTCTCGCCGCCCACGCCCCGCCCTCCCCACGCCCCGTCCACCCCACGCCCCGCCCACCCCTCCCCACGCCCCGCCCCCTTGCGCCTCTCTCCGCCGTACACAACGCTTGCCGCCGCCATCGCCGCCGCCATCTTGGATTCTGGTGCTGGCACCCGGCTACGACCTCTGTCCCTCCTCCTCACACTCCCTGTGACCATAGTAACCTACGGTAGAGTGACAGTGAATGGACTACTATGTGTGGTGCCGTGGTGGTCACTGAACAAGGAACCCCCCCAACTTAGGAACATGCTGCAGGTCTGGGGGTTGCTATGACTGGATGGTGGGCGGGGCACACACTTCTATGACCCTCTCCTCTCTTGCCCTCCCTGGGCTCCATGTAGTCTAGTCTGAACGCTGACCTCGTTCTGGAGGGTAACATTGGTATGGGTGTGTGCTTAACCGAGCTGGGTCTCTGACTCCTTCTGTGGCCGGTCAAAAACGTCCTATAAGACAAGGGGCTGGACGTTATCTACCTGGAGACTGCCCCAGCGGCCATCCCAGGGTAGGACTCCTATAGGACGCTTTTGATGGGACCCCGGCGCTGACGACCAATCCCATCTTCAGTGAACGTCGACGCTCCCCTTTTGACTCCTCCCCCTCCCCCGCCACCCCCCTCCCCCCCCGGCTTGACTTGTCGGATTGTGTGTGTACATCTGTGACGTGTCCTTCTGCTGTAAAGATGGCTTAACCCGCACACACACACACTTATGACTGAGTTGTCCGACATGTGTCCTGAACAGCTGAGAGGAGGAGCCTCTGTAAAGGGGGCGGAGTCTCGACAGGCGGGCGCAGTATGTCCTTTCCGCTTCAGTCTGCCTCTCCACTGAAGCACATGGAGGGATGAAGGGATAGATGGATGGATGGAAGGTGAGTTGCTATCGTAAGGACTCCAGTCCATCCCTGTGTCCAGAGCCCAGTCATCCTGATCCAGGGAGGATTCGAACTAGCAGGCTAGTGACACCCTGTGGTGGTGGTGGTGGTGGTGGCGGCCTAGGCAAGGGGTGCCTGGAGACTTCAGAGAAGGGCAGGGGTTGGGGGGTGTTTGTACTGGGGTGTGTGCACCCTATGGGATTCTCCACCACACTAAACCTGCATTTGTGCCTGGTGACTGCAGGGTTAAAATGCTTTTAGCAGCTGGTTTGACACCAATATCCCAATTTAATGTCCATCGAATCGTAATTTTAAGACAAAACATTGTTTATACTTTAAACGTGGAAATGTGTGGGTTGATATGTGGAATCTCCCTGGTCAGGATTGGGTTAGTGGGTTCCTCCCAACCTGGGCTGCACCAGTCTGTACCCCTGTACTGTATGACGGGCGTGGGGGTAAACGCCAGCCTTGCATTCCCACACATCGCTGCTCGCTTTCTCAACCAACCATGCTGCTGCAGCCCCACACTAGCCCCTCCCCCCCGCCCCTCCCCCACAAACCCCTGTCTGTTTCCTGGCTGTACAGGACAACCAAAGATGCTACATTCCTTATCCAACCATCTGGGTTTTCACGGATCTTTCCAAAAAGATCCATGCCTGGTACAGAAAGTAGGTAGTTTTTCAGCGAGGAATCTCTGGAAACTTCTTTTTTTGTGTGTGTATGTGTTCAGCAGATCTGTGGTGATTGGATGTGTCATGGTGGCTCCCATCTGCACTGTGTTATAGCTGTCCCACATCCAGGTAAACCAGATCTGATAACTGGAGCGAAAGAGGGCTTTGGAGGTTGTTTTGGTGCCTCGCTTCTCTCACTTGCCCCCTCCGACCCTTTCTGCCCCCTAGGGTTGGTTGAGGGTAGTTTCCCAGAAACTGCCACCGTTGTATTTTTGTCGGTTACTTTAAATATGAATCAGTGTTGCCCACGTCACCAAATTAACTTGAGATATTCATGTCAGAAGTGTTTTTTTAATTGTTTTAATTACGTTTTAATTAAACAGTGAATTCGTTTTTCCTTCATTAGGTAAGTGGAACACGTCATGTGTGGTTACATGGTGAAAAGCCAGGTCACTTCATTAGACACTGCATCTTAAAGCTGCTAAGGAAAAAAGCCCCCCCTCCCCCCCCCCCCCCCTCATACAAGGGCTACTAAATGTCAAGGGTTAAGCTTTGTATACCATTCATCTTATACTTGCTTGACGTTCCTCGTGAAAGGGTTCTCCTTGTGGAGGAACCATGCAGAGATCAGATGAACTCAACATCCCAAGGACCTTAATTTCACCCGACTTCGAGGGTCTTTTAGCGAGAATGGAGTTTATCTTTTTTTATTGAAGTATGAAGTCGTTTGGGTGCATACATCCCTTTTTTGTTGAAAAGAGCCTGAATTGAGAATGCTGTGCGTCAATTAAATGAGTTCAAGTTCCTAGATTTCACTGTACAATCAGCATGGTAGTCATATGAATAAATTGGATTTTGAAAATGTCAACGTCTTTCTCTCCTTATTCTTATATAACATGTGTACTTCTTCAAAATAAAAAAAATCATGCTACAATCTGTCTTGACTGGGAAAATAGATGTATTGCAATTACCTTCAGTCATCTGTTTTCATTAGAAACATCAGTGCAGGTTAGGATAATTTAAGATATGACTAGTTCAGGGGAACAAGTGTCCCCGTGCTCGTGGTGAGCCACGCAGACGGTCACTAACAGCAACAGGTGCGCTCCAGAAACCATAAAACTCTCGTGCCTCTGAGATAGGCGTGATTGACATGCCCTCTCTCCACTTACAAATTGTCATACCCACTGTGGCCCTGCCTTGGGCCGAGTGCCCTGCCCCCCTCGCGCCTTTATAGGGTTAGAACCTGATACCCACGCGCCCAGGTTCCCATACTTATTGGGGTGCGGTCACGTGTGTCACTTTTGACCACGAAAGGAGCACCGGTTAACAGGGTCTTCTGGTAGTGGGAGCAGAACCTCCGCACAGGCACCTCGAATCCGTGGAGTTTCTCCCCTCTCTCATTTCTCCGCAAGTCCTGTATTCCCCAGGAGGGTTTCCGTACGCACGACCCAATCCCGTTATCTACCGCAGACTAAAGTGCTGAAAGGCCCCCCAGTTTCTTTCTATAACCCGAGGGGACGCAGAGAAACCCTGACAGAGGAGTCATGATGCAAGTCGAGACCCAAGTTCAATACAACAGCTCCTACATGGAAGAGGACCATGTTTACATGACGCAGGAGGATGACTGGGACAGAGACCTGCTGCTGGACCCCGCGTGGGAGAAGCAGCAGAGGAAGGTAGGTTCAACTCGGTGAACCGCGAGGCTCCAGGTGCCGCTAGTGCGCTGCATTCGGGTGCACAACTTGGAACGAGTTTCAGGCTAGAGTTGTTGTTTTTTTTCTGTGGTTGTGGCTTGCGTATCGGTATGTTTGGATGACGAGCTAACGGACAGAATTAGATGGATGTCACTTGACCCATTGTTTTTAAGTAGGATACGTATGTCAAGTGTTGAAGCTCAAATATGGTGGAAGAAGAGTTTTTTGGCCAATAAGGAGGTTTAAAATGAGATGGCAACGGCCGCACCTCAGGGAGCTGTGTGAGCAGTTAGATATTTCGGTCGTGGAACTTTCTCAGTGTTGTCTTTCAGTTACCCCCGACAGCCTCACGAAGACTGTGTCTAAATATACCTTCAGCTCCATCCCCGACTCACATTAAAAGGGAGCCATAAAAAACGATGGACTTGTGCGCTTTTACGCACGCTCTCCTCGCACTCTTATCATTACAAACATCCCACCTAACCCATGTTTAACTCTCACATCAAAATACACGTGGTAGTAACTCCGAAACTGTTTATTTTCGCTGCGGAAGTTCCCAGTGGACTTACTCGGTGGTATAAACGTCCCGCCCGTTGTCTTGGTGATCAGCTGGCCTCGCCACGGGGACGAGTGTGACAGGTGCGTTTTTAATGAGCTGTCAAGCCTAAAAGTCAATGGGCCGAGGTTGACGTCTGCGCGACCTAAACTTGGACAGCCACAATAGTGAAGCAAAGCATATGACCACATGCCCAGGCAATGGATGCACGTTTGTCACTTCTCAGGGTTCACTTTATGACTTTTTACTCTCATTGGTCACTGTGATAAAGTACAGATTAATTTGACCACCAACTGCACCTGACAACACTGAACATCTATGTAGTACATGCTATACACAAAACTGAAATATTTGACTGCAATCCTTATAATCTACAAAATTCCTCTTGTTTATGTGAGAATAGATAATAAGAGTCTGATATTGCAGTCTTGACTTACGGTGACATCCACATGCAGTACATCTAAACATTTCCCTTCACTAATGCTGTTCTGCTGGACTTTAGAACAGCATGTAGGGGCCCACAGGGATTGATTGCATTGAATATGCATAGATCTGCATAAAAGAGTCCCTCAAGCAGTGACACTAAGGCTCTCTGAGTCTGACAAGCATGAGAGAACTCAACAGATGTCCAGAAAGAGAGGGAGAGGGAAATGGCAGGGCTTGTAGATGTACACCCCGGGTTAGTTTCACAGACCCACAAATAAACACGCACCTAAAAATACTCCTGAACTCTTTCTGTTACTTCTCCAATCCCTTCCCCCCCTTCCCCCTCCCTCCCATCTTCCCTAATGAGCAAACCTCCTCTTGGCCTCTCTCTCTCTCTCTCTCTCTCTCTCTCTCTCTCTCTCTCTCTCTCTCTCTCTCAGACATCCCTCATCACACCTTCTCTATTTCTCGACAAGTTGTTGAGATAGAACACTGTAGCTTTTCCTCCTGTCCACCAGTCTAAATGCAGTTGTGTAACAGGGGATAAGTGTGTGAGTGTGAGGGGGGGTGGGGGGGGTCCACAGAGGGCTGTGTCGTTCCAACCTTCCCGACCTCTCCAGGGAGGTAGGTCACTTCTCCTGGCACTCCTCGTGGTCCGACAGGAAAAACAGCCCAAGAAGCTGATATCACCTCATATATATAGACGTAGCATCATTTTGCGGTGAAACAAATCTGAAAGAAGACCCCTGAAAGAGACTCCCTCCACCTGTTCTCTCCTCATCCTTGAAATTTCAATGGAAAAATAAAGAGCTAGCGACCCCTGAGGAATGCAACTAAGTGTTTGTCAACATGGCGCTAGATCGGTCACAGATATAGAAAGGGTAGACCCACAGGCTTCTTTTGGACGACGCATTTCTCAAGCAATGGCTGCTCTTTGGGGCCTTCCGGCATTATGGGGTGTGGGGTTGGATGGGGGTTGGTTGGGGGAGTGATGGGGAGAGATTTCCTGCTGTGACACCAGAGGGGGGCTTGTCGGTCTTCTCCAGGTGAAGAAGGGTTATTGGTTCAGTCTGACGGTTTAGCTATTGTATGTTTTATTGAATGTGTAGTATATAATGTGAGTGAAAGTGTCATGTTGCTGTGCAAGTTTTTCTTTTTTTAAGCTGTTGGAGATGGGAACATAAGGTTTTCCATGGAGAGCAAGGAGGAGGAGAGAAAAATCAAGGTGCTGTGAAGTATTTTTGGCTTCATGCAAAAATGGGGGATCCTAGTCAAATGAATGAGTCGTTTCTGAAAGTTACACTGTGTAAGATACAAGAATCCACAAATGATCCTAGAGCATCTTGTCCTAATGATTACTTAGCCTTACATATGTTCAATTAAGGTGCAATGAAACTTACAAAAAGCAGTCACTTCCTACGCTATACAGGCCAATTTGTACAGTTTACAGGCATTTTACAGTTGATCATTTATATATTCTGATATTTCTAGATCGTAATGTCCCACAAAGCATGTATGTAGGTCAGTGAGGGAATTGTAACTATTTGTGGCAGGCCAGGTAAGTGCAAACACAGAGTGAATCACACAATTCATTTTCAGATGCTAAGTAGCTAACTGAACGACCGTCTGTTAATGGTGGGCCTACACTGGTGTTGGAGACTATAAATACCCATTACATACACGAACAGGCTGACGTCTGTTAGCTAGCGTTAGCCTGCTAGCTCTCGCGCTAGCCTGCTGGCTCATACTAGGGAAAGTGAATAGGAATGTACTGTATGGAGCGCATACACAGGGGAATGGTCATCCCCCGATCAGATTAGTGCAACGTATGCAAGTCTTAGCATCAACACTTTCTCCCTCATCACTGTACATTATACACAGTGGTGTACATATTAATGATGTTACGTGAAATGTCTAACTGTAAAGGTATTTTTAGCACAGGCCAAGGTAATCGGTTCTCTTTAGTTGTAGATGTAGACAGTGTTTTGGACTTAAGCAAAATACCTCTTGATTGTTATGGGACTGTTGTTATCATTGGCCTTCGGCTTGCTAAATGTCAATAAAATCAATTAGGATTTTGGGTCAAAATTTGGTTAAAGAATTTGGGCTACGTTTTTATACTGTTGTGTTCTAATCTGATGAGAGCCAGTCTACATGGTTGGAGGATGAACTCCTTAGATAACAGGGATGTCATGTTTTATGAAGCTCCATAACTGTATCTAATCTGCTATAATCTTAATCATGACCCCTACTGTGGAACTTCACGACTCAAAGCTTTGTTTCCTGGAAGTGCCGTCACAGATACAGGGAATGGGATTAGGAATGACTACTCCCATAATCCCAAAAATCCCTCCTTTTACTTTCCAAGTTTTAATCTCATGTTTCTATTACTCTTGATTTGGGGAGATTACATTTTTAGGAAACTATGTTTATGATTTGTGTCAATTGCTTTAGGAATTTGGAAAGAAAGAAATAATAGACAAAGGGTTTTGAGTAATCCACCTGTCAATGTAATCTATCATGGGATTTGTCAACCAAAAATGTCCCCATTCACCTTACTATCAACCCTATGTTAAAACAGTGACAAACCATGCCAGGTGACACAGTTTCATCACTTTCTGGTGGGCTGAACTTGGAATCCCCATCCCTTATTTGAGCCCGGAAAAAATGTTTGCCCTAGGAACTCTGCTGTCAATAATGTGGATTTACTAATGACATTGATAATGTAGATTCTGCCATATTGCTTTGACCTGTCCTCACCCTTTCAAATCAGTGAAGGAGAGGTAAGGAGAGGAGGGGAGATAAAAGGGGGTGCACCGTTGACCTAGCTAATCCCTAGACGTAACTGGCGGACATCTTAGATTTGCACCCACTCAGTGTAGGTCATGTAAAGCCCATGGCAGGAACACAGTCACCCTAAATGCACCTGATCTCTGACCACAGCAGAGCTTTTGAACCTCACTGACTCTACAGTCGCTTAGATGTAGTCAAGTGTTTGTCCTTTGTCTTTATCCTGATGGATGTGCTATGAAACAAATGTTACGTTTTCATCAAGGAGGACAGATGATGGGTCACTGTCAAACGTTGGAATTGATCCGAACTGGCAAACAGCCATTAACCCTGACAGTTGTCAATTAAAAAAAGAAAAGGAAAGATCGTTTTGAGATTTGATGATGATAAGGTCCATGTAGTGTAAGGAAACCAAAATAATTTGATTCACGAGTACACAATATACTGTATGTCATAAATATGGAAAGAGAGAGAGAGAACGAGAGAGAACGGAGAAGCAGTAAGGAGAGAGGTGAGAGAGCCAGTAGATCAGATGGCAGTTGCTATTCCAGAACCTGTGTCCATGTAGGGAGGCTTCTATAAACTGCTTTACTGATGCCAGGGGAGACCGGGGGTCCAGAGGAAAGGCTAGGTGTGTGTGTGTATGTGGGAGTGTGTGTGTGTGTGTGGGAGTGTGTGTGTGTGTGTGGGAGTGTGTGTGTGTGTGTGTGTGAGTGTGTGTGGGAGTGAGTGTGAGTGAGTGTGTGTGTGTGTGAGTTTGTGTGTGTGTGTGTGTGTGTGTGAGTGTGTGTGGGAGTGAGTGAGTGTGTGTGTGTGTGTGTGTGTGTGTGTATGTGGCAGTGAGAATGCAAGTGTGTGTACATTTATGTGTGACAATGTTTGAATGTGTGAATGGGTGTGTGTGTGATTGAATGATTGTGTGTGTGTACGCGCCCCGTGCATTGTAATTTTATTTGATGTGTGATGGGATTAATGTATTACATAGGCCATCCAGAAGATTTGTTGTTGGTTAATCTTGTGTGACGAAGGGTTATGAGGAGAGATTAGCCAGGTGTTTGAAGGTGTCTCGTAATGGGAAAAAGATACACCTGACACTGTAAGTGTTAGAATCCAGAGGGCAGAAATTCTAAACCATGATTGATGGGTTGAGGAGATGGTCGGCCATCTTGGATTCAGGTCCCAGGGTTGTAGCCTAAACTATCTTCCCTAAGAAAGCAAAAAAATAAACAAACAGAATAATTATTTCGGAGGTGCAATTGAATCTGCCAGCATGACAAAGATAGATTACAAATTTCCCTAAAGATGAAATAGATCCTGCAACGGTACTGTACCCAGCTAGCTAGCTAGCTACTGCTGGAACGGAGAGTAGCAGTTTTATGATGCTGGCAGAAGGAGAGGTTTACGGTGTCTTGTTTGGTCCTTGGAACAGCTCAACATGGTGGGGGGTTCATAAACACCAACATCAAGGTCAATGCTATATGTTTCAGTATTTGGGGAACCTAAGAAGTTAGGACAGGATATTTTAATCCGATAAACTATAACTTGTTCATGATTTCTTTTATGGAGAAACCACTGTCATTCCTTCGATGCTGATCTGTTTGTCATCTTTGGTTTTTCTCAATTCGTTCTTGGCTCTTTGACTGGTGGTTTGTCGGAAACTAAGATTTATTTAAGTATTCATTTATTTTCTTATATTTTTGGGGGGGTCTTTTTGAAACTTTATTTATTTGGAGAGAGACAGTCAGAGAGAGAGAGAGAGAGACACAGAGACAGAGAGAGAGACAGAGAGAGAGAGACAGAGACAGAGACAGAGACAGAGACAGAGACAGACAGAGACAGAGACAGAGACAGAGACAGACAGACAGACAGACAGACAGACAGAGAGGGAGAGAGAGAGAGACATAGAGAGAGAGAGACAGAGAGAGAGACAGAGAGAGAGAGAGAGAGAGAGGAAAGCAGGAGAAAGGGAGGAATTTGCCATGTTTGATTGTTATAGTAATAGTTGTAATAGTATACCGATGTCCATAGTAATGATATGAATACTGTTTCTGTGGCTCCACCGTTGCTTTGGCAATATGAACATTTGTTCCTTAATGCTAATAAAGCCAATTGAATTGAATTGAATTGAGAAAGGGAGGGAAGGACATGCGGGACCAATGGAAGTCCAATCAGAGCCCTTCTTATTGACACGCCATCATGAATGCCACCACTATATGGGTCCACTAAAACTATATAGGAAGGTAAAAAGGTATAACCTTAGGCTCTGTGGCGCGCGCTCTACCCAGGTAGCTAAAGTGATGCCTCCAACGATCAGGAATTTTGATTGGCATAGTTTTAATGGACCTATAGAGTGGCGACATTCACAACGACGTGTCAATAAGAAGAGCTCTGATTGGACGTTGATGGTTATGGGCCCATGGCCTTGAAACGGGAACGACACTGTTTAATGTAGCCATTACCCAGCTGACCTGGGAACAGTTTGAAATATACCTCCTTAACGCCTAGATAGTCATTGACCCTGAGCACACAGGTCTCGGACCAGCCTGAACCCATTCTACCTGCCTCTCAACGAAGGACACTCCTGGTGAAACCAGACCCTCACCCCCGCCTCCTGTACCAGGCGGACAGTCGTAAATCCTTCCAGCCTCTTTAACCAATTTATCCCCCCATCATCAATCATCAGGACTCAGTGGAGGAAAGGAGGGGAGGGGGAGGGGGTTGTGGGGTCCGAGGACCACTTTAAGGAGTCTGAAGGGAGCATGCCATTGCCACTGACCCTCACACACACACAAACGCACACTCACCCCACACTGTCAACTGCATCCAAACTTTCCTATACACACACACACACACACACACACACAATCAATAAAATCCGACATTTGAAGGCTGTACTCGTACCTCACTGTCACGTGGATCAGAGAGCACACACCGATCATGAACACACACCGCACGGCTGATCAGGGCGGGGCGGGATGGAGGGGGGAGGAGGGGGAGGGGGGGGGTGGGAGGGCGGGGGGGGGGGAGCGGCATGGAACAGAACATTGGGAACAAGAACATAATAACCCACGATGGAACAGAACGCGATCCGGTTATTACCCGTCACTAATCAGTCGTTGATGACACATAGCCTTATGGCCCATCATTCAAAGCAGAATGTTCTGTTCATCATGTTCATGTTAGTCAACAACATCCCAATTTCAGGACACAGCTCGTGACTTTGTTGCCGTGCCTACACCTTCACGTGCCCCTTGTCCATGCAGCATGCGAGCGGTCGAGAGAGAGGGATCAAAGCACTTCTCCTCATCTATTTGATCTGCATCTACAATAGGCGCGTTGTGCCAAGGGAGGGCATGTTGGGGCAGATGAGGGGAAGGTTTGTTTCTGGATGATGAGGTCTCTCTCCAGATGTGCCAGCTGCAGGTATGCCAACACAGCCCTCATGCCCACGGCATGCCTGGCTGGCAGCTGGCAGCTGGCAGGGGAGTTGGTTAGAAAAACTGGTGTGTGTGTGTGCCATGGCAAGAGAGATGTGTTCCTGGTCTCCTATTTATAGATGCAGCCTGGATGCTGGGCCCTGGAGTTATCCGCCTCTCTCCGTCTTAACGGCCCGCTGTTCACCGTGGTCTCTCCGCTCTGAGGGGAAGATTCACGAAAAATCAATAGAGTCGCTCCCAATGAATGAATGTTCAGCATTGAAAACAGGAAAATAAAAGGTTTGAGCATTTTAGAGATTGGAATTCTGAATTCAGTTTCATGCTGTCTTGTCCTCCTTTTTAGATTGGTCAGAACAGACAGGAAATTACATAATTCGGTTCTCTTTGCTCACTGGTTTTGCAAGTTATTGTAGAAACAAAGCCACCTCAGACACAGTACACTGGTCTTACTGCACTTTGCCCCTCTACATTTTTACGGTTTATGTTTTTATGTTATATAGTACAGTAAGGCAGCAGCAAGCATATCTTAAACAGATGAGAAATCTATTTCAGAAGGCTATTTAGATATGATACGATCTTACGTAACGGCGGTTATGAGGAAGTGGAACTGTAGGAATTGTGAGGTAGGAGTCGCAGTAGGGTGGGGCTGTAGCTCTTATGTCATCTTCCAAATGTGTCCTCTCTCTCCATCTCTCTCTCTCTCTCCATCTCACTCTCCCTCTCTCTCTCTCTCTCTCTCTCTCTCTCCATCTCTCTCTCTCTCCATCTCTCTCTCTCTCTCTCCATCTCTCTCTCTCTCTCTCTCTCTCTCTCTCTCTCTCTCTCTCTCTCTCTCCATCTCTCTCTCTCTCTCTCTCTCTCTCTCTCTCTCTCTCTCTCTCTCTCTCTCCATCTCTCTCTCTCTCTCTCTCTCTCTCCATCTCTCTCTCTCTCTCTCTCTCTCTCTCTCTCTCTCTCTCTCTCTCCATCTCTCTCTCTCTCTCTCTCTCTCTCTCCATCTCTCTCTCTCTCTCTCTCTCTCTCTCTCATCTCTCTCTCTCTCCATCTCTCTCTCTCCATCTCTCTCCATCTCTCTCTCTCTCTCTCTCTCTCTCTCTCTCCATCTCTCTCTCCTCTCCCTCTCTCTCTCTTCTCTCTCCATCTCTCTCTCTCTCTCTCTCTCTCTCCCTCTCTCTCTCTCTCTCTCTCTCTCTCTCTCTCTCTCTCTCTCCCAGTACTGTGGCACCCAAGTTCATGGCTTTAGATCAGTGTGGGGGACATTCAACACCCTTCCCCCTCCCCTGGGGGGAAAGCAGGAGGAGGAGGAGGAGGAGGGGGGAAGCAGCTCTTGCGACTGTCACACCTGTTGTGTGTTGTATCCCTCTCCGTCCCAGACTACCCCCCCACACTCCCTCCCCCACCCCCCCCACCCCCCCTCTCTGCGTTCGCTCCTCCGGCTTGCCAACCCCCCGGGGGGAGAAGAGGCCGACCGTTGTTTTTGCACTAGACAAGGATCTCAATTAGCCGGATCGCAACACTGTAATTACATCACCGGCGAGTAGTTCCTGCAGTCATGCTCTGTGTCCGGAGGCAGAAAGCCCTGCTTTGTCCGACCGCTCATTCGATAGGGTTGAAATCTCCAACCGCCTGTAGTTGAAAGAAAACAACCGCGTTCGGTTGTGCTTTGTCGTTTCCCGTTCCTGAACAAGCGTGCGTTTGTTTACAGCCGTTTCCAACGTCTCCACCAAGACAGGAAAACACTATTAGGTTTCTCCCCCCGCCCCCCCAAAAAAAATCCCCATAAACCACATATACCTGTAACACTGTGTGACCGTGAGGTAAACAGCACACAGATATGTTGTGTTGTTGTTGTTGACGTGTGTGAGATAGAGATGTGTGGCCGGCTGGCTCACTAGTGGTGTGAAGAACTTTGTTGTCAGTTGTCAATCTGTCAGTGATGGACGGGATCTATGTCACAACAGTGTGATAGCAGTTGTTCACATATTCAACTGTTTATGTTGTTCCGCTACAGTTGGTAAGTACATATGGTATGGGAGTAAGGAGGAAGAAGGGTGTATCGAATTTAGTAGCACTGTGTGTGTGTGTGTGTGTGTGTGTGTTTGTTAGTGTCAAGCAGCTCTGGATCGTGTGACTGGGGGAACTGTTGCCTTTTCACCGTGTGAACTGTGTGTGTGTGTGTGTGTGGAGGATGAGGGCTTGGCGTTCCTCATCCCCTCCAACAATTAAAACCAGACAGGTGGGCTGCTGTGTCAGCCCGCGCTCCAGACAGACAGGAGTATTAATATGCACCTTCTGTTTGTATGTACTGGATTCATTAAGAGTGTGCTTGTGTGGGTGTGTGTGTTACAAGGCCAGGAACACTAGTGTGTAAGTGTTGCTAGACGTTACCCACCTTGAGGCATTCCCTTCCCAAAACCTTTATTAGAAGTGTGTGTGTATCCAGTGTGACTTTATAAACACAGGGGAGGTGTGTGTGTGTGTGTGTGTGTGTGTGTGTGTGTGTGTCTAGTGCGTGACTAAAAAAGAGCAGGTGTTGCAGCTAGCTAAAGAGCAGGTGTATAATGACCTCCTCATGACACACATTGTTACCAGATTGTCCTCATAGCCCTGTTGGGACCACACACCTGTGGACTCACATTAACCAAAGCAGACATAAACAGCATGTTGGACTATTAAAGATGACAAGATGGCCGCCAGGTTAGCTCCAACACAAGAGTGATGGGATAGAATACACCACAACACAATACTTAACTACAACTGAATAAGGACAGACAGGACAGAGTAGAAAATAATAAAATTAAATAGAATATAGTAGAAATAATCTGAATACACTATAAAGTGACAGAATGAACTCTACCTGGCCCGTAGTTCTGAGTGAATCCGAGGAGTCTAAAATTAAAATAGAAAACAAAGATTGTCCTCGCCTTAGGCTTATTTGTTGAAAATAGGAAACCCAGATATGAACGCCGAGGTATTCATCTGTGTAACAAAGAAGCTTGTTCTAATGTTCCAGAATTTATGGATAATTCCTCCTGGCACATTGTTTTAACCCACTAAACCAACACCAAATTGGCCCAAACCTGGAACAAGAGTTGTTGAAAGCAGCTCTAAGAACCTGTAGCTGTCTTTCTCACTGGGTCCCACTTGGTTTGAACTCCTCACCTTCTTCTCTGTGTGGAAGTCAAAGCTCGCACCGCTAACTGGACTCTCGACTGAGAGAACGACGTGATATCGACTTGAGGTATCAGCGCCGAATTGACCATGTTGCTCGTGGGCCAAGTCTAATCTTCTCATGCCCTCACAAGGTTCTGTCTCC
>NW_027120494.1:12500-26988 GCF_038355195.1 Osmerus mordax | reverse complement strand
TGAACCGTGGACTTGGCTGGCTTTAACGCAAGCCGGAGGGCCCTCAGCAATTCTGTGTGGATTTAATAATAATAATAAATAACTGTTTTTGTAATGCACCTTTCTTGTGCTCAGAGCATTAACTGATCTATCTACCTCTTATAACTGATTCTATCGACCTCTTATAACTAATTCTCTCACATAACAGATTCTATTTATCTCGCATAACTGATTCTATCTATTTCATAACTGATAACTGATCACAACCGATGAAAAATAATCTATTAGATAGATGGGAATCATGTTGGAGTTTGCGTGAGCAAGGGCTGAAATTTGTGTCATCGTTACTTTCCTGATGAATTGCAACAGTGCGTCAAAGCATCGTTTGTTGTTACATTTATATAAACAACGTAATTGTTCTCACAATATAAAGAGACAATTCACTCAAATCCACTCTATTACTAACAGCCAATTTCAGTTGATTTACTGAAATGTGACCCGAATTGAGAAGTCACACCGACTCGTCACATGTTTGACGGTTTAGCACGCTCATCCCAGGCGCGGTATACCGACACTCTGGAACACACAGCGCGGTACTGTTCAGCTAACTGTGACCGGAGCTGGAAGCCTGTAAACCTAATTACACAGCCGCTAAAACGATGCCTCGCTCGCTGAATCTGTGTCGTTTTTTTCTCTCTCCTTTAGACTCGTCGCTGTTTCTGAGTGAAGGGATGACAACAGTCACCAGCTGGGTCTCGGGGAGGTCTCAACTCTGCTCTGTCCTCCAGCCTCTCAGATCAGAGAATTCTCTGATCTGAGAGACTCTCTCACACACACACACTTGTGATCAAAGAAGTAACACTTAGTATCTCTCAAACACACATCTGATCAGAGAAATTATTTAGATCAGACAAGTCACACACATGCACACACAAACACACACATCTGATCAGAGAAGAGACTTAGATCAGAGAAGTCTCTCTCTCTCTCTCACACACACACACACACATCTGCTCATTGACTTCACTGGCTCATATTTGCTGACTGTTTTCCTGCACAGTCCCTTGGTGGGAGAACGGCCCAAGCAGAGGAGAGGTGAGGTAAGATGTAGACATATCAGTCCATATGGTCACACACACACAGGCCCGCACACACACACACTCCTCTCAGACATAGGTTTGTCATAACCCACACTGACAAACAGCTGGATCTGGTTATTGGAGACAAGGAGGGTGAGTGTGTGTATGTGTGCGTGTGTGTGGAACGGGGGGTTAAGCATATTGGGGAGGTCTGAGGGGGGGGGGACTGGGTTGGGGGTGCTATGGTTAGAGGGGGCAGGTTTGAGGGGGGCTTGGTTGGGGGGTGGAACAGGGTGGGGGTAAATGGTGTGAATGTGTCGGAAGTCAAGATTAAGTAGTCTGATCTCACCTGCTTTGCTCAATACTTAAAAAATACTACATGTTCAACTGGTAATAATAATAACTAATGTATTCATCTAGCAGACGGCTTTATCCAAAGCAACGTGCTAACAGTGCATGTAGAGATCAGCATGAGATGAAGGCTCAGAAGTGAAGACGATTCAAAAAGTTACAATCAAGAAGCTCACGGCACCAGAGGCGCTGAACAGCAGGGACATTACAGAGCAGCAGGGACATTACAGAGCAGCAGGGACATTACAGAGCAGCAGGGACATTACAGAGCAGCAGGGACATTACAGAGCAGCAGTAACCCGCTGAAACAATCCCCTGGTCTGGAGATAATCTGTCCCCCTGTCAGACACTGTTTAGACGCGGTGAAGCGCCTCTCTGTCTCCTGTTTGGGCACGCACCGCTCAGAAGACTGGGTGTTGTGTCTGCGCAGGAAGCTAAACATAACACCAGGGACGTCTTGTTATCAGGAGTGGTAGAGGTGGTTTGGAACTGCCTTGGTGTGCGGGTGGTTGGAAGATACGGTTATCCACCTGGGGCCTTGAGGAGGTCCCCTTTGGACTAATGGTAAAGTTGGATAGTAACAGAGTGGGAATGTAAACTTCTGGTCCTTGATCTCTGTCTGTTTGCGTTAGTCTACTTGTATTATCTTCTGAATGGATACAATCTAAAGTGTAAAAATCTCATCAGTGACACTTTCAGGTATATACCCATGGTTACTTAAGTAGGAAGTGGGTTGTGGAACTTTACATCACCAGCTATGTCTATTAAATGACAACATAACATAAATCCTAGATCATATTATATTTATATGCCTAACTCGTAAATAACTAAATCACATGATCAGTAGGAGCATATTGTTATCATAACGTTTTCTTTCTTCTATGCAGCATTCATTTCAGACAAAAATGTTAATCTTTTTCCCTGTCTTGCTGTCAGCTTTGTAACAGTTGTAGCTTTTACGTGTCTGTGGGTGATTTCACGGGTCATTTGGTGTGAAGTGAAAGGATTGTTCGCCACGGCTGCGGAGAACTTGTGACCAGGGTGATTGGAGGCGTCAACTTTGACCTTGACCCTGATCAACGTTACACGTACCGCACGAGGAAACCCGATAGGCGAGTTGTTTCGGAAGAAATCATCTGTAATTAACGGTGAAGACTGAATAGCCTGTTTTTATCATGAATATTGCTTTCACAAGTTATCAAAACCAAGTCGGGATAAAGAAAACTCAATAAAGGACCTGACAAAAAACTACTATATTTAGATGATCAACTGACTCCGTAACATCGATTTTAAAAACACAAAACGCTGCTCTTACGGATATTTTAAAATAATGTAGAATACCGCAAGGAAATGGAAACACAGCTTCGAGCTATCGACGCAAGTAAATAACTGTTTTAAATCATTTAAACATTGTAGTCGGCATTCTCCAGTCGACGAGTCCGCCGATTGACTTTCCACTGATGAACTGCAGCCGTTCCTCTGGCGAAACGCAACCAACCGCACAAATAACACCACGCTTAAAAGCTCACAAAGTTTACACTCACCGTTGTCTGGGGATTGTGTCTAGCTTTGAGTGTAGCCGGGACGGACAGGAATCTGCTACAGACGCGAAGTCTTCCACAATTTCATATGCGTTGAAATTATTCGGTGGTCAGTTCATTGCCCCGCACTCGCGTTGGAAATCAACAACTCTCTCTGTCTCTCTGGGTCTGGGTCTCTCTCTCTCTCTCGCTCTCTCGCTCTCTCTCTATCTGCGTCTCTCTCTCTCCAGACAACTCTAATTTCCTTGGCTCCAACTATCGACGTCTTCAAGAAGTGCAGAAAGTTAAAGTGTATTTGTTGAAACACCCAACAGTATTCTGTAGTATAGGCTACCTTAACGGGAGTAACCGACCGCGATTCGGTTAAACCAGACGGGAAACATAATTATTGGTTATATTAATTAAGTGACAGAATCCATCATATCAAACGTTATCCAATCACAGGAAAGATTGAACATGGGATCTGCTTTCCACAAAGCCACAATTGATTACAAAACCAATTCATGTGATATAAATAATACACATTTAAGAATAACAGCCCACATCACATCCCCCTCTCTCCCCTCCTCTCCAGCCCCAAGAAGTTCCCAGGGCCGCGGCACATTTGTTTTCCCAAGATGTCATCAGTGAGGACAGTCCGTCCAGACTGTTCCTCTCCACCACCAGGCAGATATCTCCCCTGGGGTGAGGTCCCAGCACCCCTTCAAGCTCGTCCCACGCACGGTACGGAACGTCAATAAACACATTGCTTCGAGCCGTGCGCATCAGCGGTTGCAAGTGCGTTTATTCAACAAACCCGGTAAATCGACCGTTTCGTTCATGGTTCTTAAGGATGCTCAAAACCAAAACAGAAAAAAAAGATATCAATTTCCTATCATCTCTCCATTTTAAAACTCTGTTTTTGTTCTGATTCGCGTCAAAATACACACACGGAGCCAGGGCCAACATATGTTATTCAAGGCTTGATTCTGGCGCTTGGCAACCGTTCAAGGTGATGATTATTATTATGGTCTGGACTCGTCGCCAGCGCAGCCTTCCATCTCGACCATGGCGAATGACTCAATCCTCAAATCAACAGTTGGTGTGGCCAGTGAAGGATCATGGGTAATTAAGAATCCCAGCTGAGAGAGAGGTTAAGATAAACTGAAAGAGAAGGTCTGGAACCGGAGAGGTCAGTTAAACAAAGCCCAGACGATCTCTCCGCTCCACACCCGGGAGAACGGAGGGATCTGTTATGAAACTTTCAAACCACACACAAACAAAACAAAGGTTTTTATACAAAGCCTTGCAACTTTATTGTCCATGTCTCCGTAGGTTCACCATCCACCTCACAGTCACGAAGCATAACCAGGTATGGATCAAATACAGAGAAAATACCTGAGGGTATTTGGGTGTGTTTAATATAACTCCAAGAGTGTGCTTCAAGGCCATCTACCGTGGTGTAATTGTACCTGGTGGTCCGAATCAAATACACCCCAACAATCTGACCGCATTCAACACACAGAATTCAACCTAGATGGTGTGGTTGTTGAGGACTGGCCCAGCGGTGGAGGGCGGGGTCATCCAGACCTGCAGGTGGGGCTGTGGTGTGGAGGAGAAGTTAGATCTGAATGGTGTGGGCGTGCTTCTTGCACAGCGGCTTGTCCTTCTTAGAGAAGAAGGTCTGACCTTCCAGGGTGGTGCAGCACACCTGGAACACACACACGCACACATTACATGACAGTCAGGTGATGTGATGGTTGATATAACATGCCGGTTGTCATGGTGACGTGATGGCCGATATGACACGGCGATAGTCATGGTGACGAGGCGTACCGCACAGGCGAAGCAGGTGTCGTGCCAGGTGTGACCCAGCGCCTCCAGGAACCTATCACCCGCCTCAATGGGGAACTCGCAGCCATGGCAACCGGTCCCAAACAGGTTGTAGTAGTCTAGAAGGAGAGGAGGATGATGAGTGTGTACGTGTGTGTGTTGGGATGTGTGTGTGTTCCTGCTCTCCCTGTTCACAGTACGTGTGTGTGTTGGGATGTGTGTGTGTTCCTGCTCTCCCTGTTCACAGTACGTGTGTGTGTTGGGATGTGTGTACGTGTGTGTTGGGATGTGTGTGTGTGTGTTCCTGCTCACCCTGTTCACAGTACGGCTCCCCCTCCTCCAGGTGGAAGGTGTTGTTTCTGATTGGCTGCTGGCAGGACGCACACAGGAAGCAGTGAACGTGCCACGCCTGCTTCAGGGCGTTTATCACTTCCTGTCGAGGACAGAGAGTGTGTTAGAGAGTGTGTGTGTCTCCCTCCCTGACCAGTCTGTCTTCAGGCCCCCCTGGCCAGCCCAGGCATCAGGCTGCCCACACACACACTCCAATCACTCCGCCCTCCCGTTCTCTCTCTCCACCATCACATGACAGAGCTTAAGCACACACACACAGAACGCAACACACCGCTTTCCCACCGGTCAAACTGAGAGAGCAGGAGAGGTCAGGGGGGCTGACGGAGAGATGGAGGGATGAAGGGAAAACAGGGATTAAGAACGAGGTAGTGAGAAAACGGGTTAAAGGAGAGCGGTAAGCCGTTTAGAAAGTGTGAGAAACAGGGGTGGAGGGAGGGAGGGAGGGAGGGAGGGAGGGAGAGGAGATGAGAGAGGAGGGAGAGAGAGAGGAAGAGGAGAGAGGGTGAGAGAGGGGGTGGAGAGAAGGAGAGGAAGGAGGGAGAAAGGGGGATGGAACACATGATGTCATCTCATGGGTGAGCAGCTTCCCCTGTTGAGACTGCTCCTTGCTTCAGTTCCCACAGTGTGTGTGTGTGTGTTCATGTGTGTGTCTATGTGTGTGTGTCCTCCTCACCCCCAGGATCTTCTGCTGACAGCGTCCGCAGGTAGGGGCGAGGAACTCCTCGTAGCAGTGTTCACAGTAGACCCCCCCCTGCTCCTCCACGAAGCCCACCTCCGCCAGAGACGTCCTGCAGTGGGCGCAGTTAAACTCCTCGGGGTGCCACGCACGGCCCATGGCCACCAGGAACGGACCCCTGGACAGACCCAAACACCCAGTCACCCAACCACCTCTGTTACATCTGGGTTGTATGAGCTTGAAGAATCCCCGGATCGGTTTAGTTAAGAAAAATGTATTTAATTCAAATTAAATACATTTATTAAATAAAATTAAAATGTTGCATTTTTCAGAGAGAGAGACAGAGAGGGAGAGAGGGAGAGAGAGAGTGAGAGATGCAATAAAGGGCCAAGGCTTGATTTGAAGTGGCCTGTGTGGTCACCAAACCACCTCAGTTACAGTATCTCCACCCCGGTGCCCAGTCAGGCGAGACCCATCCCTCACAAACGGCCTGATTAACCTAAGTGGGAAAACATAACAACAGGGGCCGATTTGATCACCACAACAGCTCCTCTAACCCGATCTTCCACCGACACAAGCCTGACGGGGAGCTAGCGGGCGTAGCGCTCCCGCGGATACCTTATCCGCTCAGGACTGCTGTAAACCTACACCGGAATCGATAGCGCTAGCCGCTAGTCTTAGCTAGCGTCCTGCTACGAGCTGGTGGGCCGGAGGTACAGAGACGTGTCCCAAACCGCGTTGGAGGGCCTGACTTGACCTTTGACATCGGAGTCAGGCTGAAGTGATGGAAGGAAGGAAGTAAATAAAGGTGGGGCCTTCTGATTTGAGAGGCATCTCATGTTTCTTGTTAGTACGTTGGAGCTAGGTGGTAGAAGCTAGGAAATAGGAGGCAAGAGGTAGGAGTTAGGAGCTAGGTGATAGAAGCTAGGAGGTAAGAGGAAGGAGCTAGGTGATAGAAGCTGGGAGGTAAGAGGTAGGAGTTAGGAGCTAGGTGGTAGAAGCTAGGAGCTAGGAGGTAAAAGGTATGAGTTAGGAGCTAGGTGGCAGAAGCTAGGAGGTAAGAGGTAGGAGTTAGGAGCTAGGTGGTAGAACCTAGGAGGTTAGAGGTAGGAGCTAGGTGGTAGGAGCTAGTAGCTAGGAGGTAAGAGGTAGTGTTTGGTTTTGGACAAGAAGAGCTCACTTTCTTCCCCCTTCCTGACCTCCTCTGTCTCTCCTCTCCTGCTGGTAGTGATCATGTGTTATTTAGCAGATCTAACTCTGGGCTAACGACAAGGAGAACCTGACACCAGTGCAGCAGCAGCTAGGCCTTATCTTCAGCCTGGGACTCGCCAGGGGCCTGCCCCCAGTCTTGAGTATCTCCTCCTGGATCACGCTGACAGAGCTGGCCAAGACCACTGTCCCTCTCAGTGGGTACCATAGGGTTGGTTCATTCTGATTATTTTCAAACTCCGGTTTGATCAATGGATGACCTGGCCACAGTGCCACACATGGGCATAACTTCCTGTCTCATGATGACAACTTCCTGTGTGTCCAGTACCCGATGACCTGGTCACAGTGGCCACACATGGGCATAACTTCCTGTCTCATGATGACAACTTCCTGTGTGTCCAGTACCTGATGACCTGGTCACAGTGGCCACACATGGGCATAACTTCCTGTCTCATGATGACAACTTCCTGTGTGTCCAGTACCTGATGACCTGGTCACAGTGGCCACACATGGGCATAACTTCCTGTCTCATGATGACAACTTCCTGTGTGTCCAGTACCTGATGACCTGGTCACAGTGGCCACACATGGGTGTTCTGGTTCCTGCCGGGATGTGTTCCGCCCTCTGGACCAGAGACGGCTCGTCTTTAGGGTGGGCCTGGGGGGCGGGTCGCACCGGAACCACCGGGCCTTTAGGAACCACGGCAACCCCCCCCCGCACATTGAAGGACGGGGTGATAATGCCGGTATGATGACCCGGTTTGGGGACACCTGGGGGGGAAGAGGGAGGAGGGGTGGAGGGAGGAGGTGGAGGGAGGAGGAGAAGGGGGGAGAGGTGGAGAAGGGGGGAGAGGAGGAGAAGGGGGGAGAGGAGGAGAAGGGGGGAGAGGTGGAGAAGGGGGGAGAGGAGGAGAAGGGGGGAGAGGAGGAGAAGGTATTTATTTGTACTCAGGTTTCAACACTACCGGCCTTTAGACATGACTCCGGCAGCAGAGGAGTAAACAAACACACACAGTGTTGAAAGAGTGAGTGTGTGTGTGTGCGTGTGTGTGCCTGTGTGTGTGTGTGTGTGTGTGTTCAGGTGCCTTCAGCAGGCGGGCAGGGTTGTTGTCGTCTGATCCTGATTGACAGTCGGTAAATCATGCAACCAGTCAGTAAAATGCAGCAGGTCACATTCCTGGAGGCAGGGCAGACACCTGGAGGCAGGGCAGACACCTGGAGGCAGGGCAGACACTTGGAGGCAGGGCAGACACCTGGAGGCAGGGCAGACACCTGGAGGCAGGGCAGACACCTGGAGGCAGGGCAGACACCTGGAGGCAGGGCAGACACTTGGAGGCAGGGCAGACACCTGGAGGCAGGGCAGACACCTGGAGGCAGGGCAGACACCTGGCCGAGCGGGCAAGGAGGGCCAGCTTTGATCTCACGCACGGCCCAGACACTGAAATAATGCTGCAGTTTCCCAGTCCCTGGAATCTGAGGCAGGGGAGGAGGATGGGGCTGGGGCTGGGGATGAGGCTGGGGATGAGGCTGGGGCTGGAGATAGAAATCATGAAGGCTATCTGTGTGTGTGTGTGTGTGTGTGTGTGTGTGTGTGTGTGTGCTATACTCTCAGGGACTCAGTGAGGTGATAAACCAAACAGCTGAGCTAGACTTTAAGAACGTTATCCACAGTTCCAGGATCCCTTAACACTATAACAAGTTTCACACACACACACCTCCCTACAGTAAACATTTTTCTTCACACCAACCAGACCAGCCCAGGTGTGTGTGAAAGCAGAACTCCAGCCCTCCTCAATACCCTGCTCCTAACGAGATCCTAGAGAGCCTAGGGAAAAACCAACTGAGAGTATGATTTCACAACACGATGATACGCTTAGCCTGTGGAAAAACAGCCTCGCTCCCCCTCAAACTAAATCACCACGCTACCCCTGCTCTGGATCGCTAACCAAACATTTACGCCAAAAGGATAAATCCCTTTTAACAAGGAGGGAAAACACATTAATCATTCCGAAAATTCAGCGCTCGAGATTTTTATTTATTTAATTCCCTTTAAAACCTGAGTTTATTTTGTTCGAGGGGAAATCTATTTTTAGGGGTGCGTAACAGCCGTTTTATGGCTTGCCCTTATCAAAACAGACACAGGTCCATTACTAATGGTGTTCCCCGTTAATTCCATCTTACACACTCCAGGGTCTCTCAGAGAGGAGAACTGTTGAGCTGTGTTTGGTACCCAGCACCATGTGTGTTTAGGGGCAGTCCCTCTTGAGATGGAATAACACACACGCACACACACACACGCACACACACACACACACACACACTGTACCGTGTGTGGCTGAAGGAGCCTTGGTCATGGTCTTCACCGAGGACGACTCGTGGGCGCTCAGCTCCGCCTCCTCTGAGTCATCGCTGCAGAGACAGGAACAGGAAACACATCATCACAGGAAATACAGTCACAGGAAACACATCATCACAGGAAATACAGTCACAGGAAATACCATCATCACAGGAAACACAGTCATAGGAAATACCATCATCACAGGGGTTGAGAGAAAGCTGACAAAAGGGGGATTTGAACCAGCAACCTCTTGAACTTCAGCCAAACGCTCACTACCGCTGAGCTACACCCCCCCCCCTCCCCCAGCTACAGGGAAAAGGGGAACCCCAGCTGTCAGCCCTGAGTGACGACAGACCCCCTCTGGAGGCCAGAAAGACATCGTTCATCACACCCCACACCACCGCAGCAAGGCACTCTGGGAAACATGCCCACTTCACGCCACAAGACAGATGTCAGGGGAGCAGTCATGGAGGTGGATGGGATTCAAACCTGTCACCTCCGACCCCCCAACCACCCCCTCCACCCCCTCCCAATGCCCGTCCACCAATGTGAGTCTGGCTGAGATGAATGAGCCCTCTATGAAACATTGTGAAATACTCTGGTCATGTCTCCCTAGCTCTGACAACCCTGGGTGGGCCAGCACACTCTCTCTCTCACACACACACACACACACACGCACGCACGCACGCACACACTGAGTTTGTGTTCCCATGATGCACTGCGGTGCCAGCTGCCTGATGGCTGTCTGTCTCCCACGTGTCCTTATGGGTCCCCAAGGAGACAAGTGTTATGGCAACTGTGGCCATGGTTACGGCGAAGGTTTGTCTGAAGCTCCACCAGTTGTGTGAAGGTGGATGGACGCACACACACACACACACACAAGCACGCACACACACACAGACAAACACACACCACCCACACTCACACAGCGCGCAAACTCACACTCTCCCTCACGCACTTCACACCACGCAAACTCTCTCTCTCACACACACACACACACACACACACACACACACACACACACACACACACACACACACAGCTGCCAGTGTGCCTTTGGCACAGATGGTTCCAGAGGGTTCCAGAGGGTTCCCGTCTTGCAGCAGCTGGTTCACACAACACAGTGGACCGCTCACAACACAAACACACAAACACACTGGAGACCTGAGATTGGAATAACCAACTACAAATCCTTTGTTACTGTACATAAGTAGATATTTCTCGTATCAGTTCTTTCTACTTGTTTCTGTTTTCAAGCCAGGCTCATTAGTTTAGTATTAATCTGTTTTTGGTGGCATGATCCATATTATTTATTCTCATTGCCTTTTTTCAGTCCCTTTCTATCATACAGAACAAACGTAAACTCGGGAGTCAGGTGGCTGAGCGGTTAGGGAATCGGGCTAGTAATCTGAAGGTTGCCAGTTCGATTCCTGGCCGTGCCAAATGACGTTGTGTCCTTGGGCAAGGCACTTCACTCTACTTGCCTTGGGGAGAATGTCCCTGTACTTACTGTAAGTCGCTCTGGATAAGAGCGTCTGCTAAATGACTAAATGTAAATGTAAACTAGTCTTTGAAGCTTGCAGAAGACAACAATGATTTGTCTGTGTTTTTTTGTGCCATCTCTGCTGGAGACACTCGGAGACAGGAGAGATACTGTAGGCAGGACAGACGAGAGACAGGAGAGATACTGTAGGCAGGACAGACGAGAGACAGGAGAGATACTGTAGGCAGGACAGACGAGAGACAGGAGAGAAGAGTATAAGAGAGAGAGAAGGATATTTACCTAAACACATAGACAGCATTGACCGGGGAGGAGAGAGTGGGGTCCGCTGGGTCAGTTACTGACTGGTGCCATGACACTCTTGGACAGAGGAGAGGAGGAGAGGAGAAGAGGAAGATAGGATGAGGAGAGAGAGAGAGAGAGAGAGAGAGAGAGAGAGAGAGAGAGAGAGAGAGAGAGAGAGAGAGAGAGAGAGAGAAAATAAGATATTGAACCAGAAACAGCTAGAAAACGAAAATAACTGAACTAAGGTCAAGTAAAGGTTATAAAAGTGGATATTATGGGATGCAATTGTGCTTTGTTTTGTCGACTGTAACAAAAGTCCTTGTTAGAAGAAGGTTCTGCAAACACCATCATATACACACACATGCAGGTACACAAACAAACTACCCACACACACTGTCATTACATCGTCATGCAGTTCCACAGGCTGTCAGCCTCATAGCACACCATGATGAATGGACGAGCTGATCTCAGCTGCTAGTCATCGTTTGAAATCAGCCCTAATGAGCACACTGATCTAACTATCACCGGGGGAAACGAAACAGCTGCTGACATCTCTCTCCGTTCCCTTCATTGGGTTACCTGTTTACACACACGACACAGCACCGAGCTAATTCCCCCTGACAGCACACAGCACGTTTTCACTCGAGGACCAATAGGATGGCTGTAAAGGTGCTAACCCCGCCCATGTGGTGCGTGGGGGAAATCAAATCAACTCGGCTTCCGTTAGCCAAGCCATCACGGTGGGTTAACAGCACTTAACAGGAAACAGATCCTCCCCGAGGTTCCATTCGTTACAGCCAATTACAGGGCAACTTATTAATATAGTCCACCAATCAGGTCAATTAGAAGAGATGGGGGAGGGGGCCTGATCCAGAGACCTGCTGGCGTGATCCAATAAGAAGCAGTTAGAACCATCTGGAAGGCTGGAGTACAGGTGTGCAGCCAATATAGAGGTCATGATGGATGGAGGAAGAGGAGGAGGTGAAGATAGAGAGAGATAGAAAGTACATGTGTGTGTGCAGCATAGCTGGGTGCTGCAGCCTTTAGCTCAGTGGTGTTCCCCGGCTCCTGAGACTGTTTCGTCTCCTCATGAGCACAACTGGCCCATGGGGTCACCGCGGAGACACAACATGCCTGTTACCGTGGCAGTGAGATCCGACAGGACGTGGCTGTTGCCAGGTGACTGTGCGTGCTACTTTTCAATTTTTTCCCCGGACAAACTTCTTATTTTCAAGTTTAAAAAAGGTTATTAGGTGGAGGCAGTTTCACGCAGTGGCTCATGTGAGAGGTTAACTGGAGTTCTGTCACACGTCCCCGCCTTGTGGTGCATGTTCACTTCCTGTCCCGGTGATCCTGTCTACCTCTTCTTCCTGGGCAGGTGGAGGGCGCTCACGCTGCGCCGCTTCTTCTTCCTCAGGCGGAGAGGCGGGGCTTTGGAGATGGGCGTGATCAGCAGGGCGTCCAATAAGGACTGAGAGACCGCCCCCAGGGGGGATCTGGGCGGAGCTAGTACAGGGCTAGAGGAAAACGGGATCGGAGAGGAGGAGAGGAGAGAAAGAGAGGAGAGGAGAGAAGGAGAGAAGGAGAGGAGAGAAGGAAAAGGAGAGGAGGAGAGGAGAGAAGGAGAGGAGGAGAGGAGGAGACGAGAGAAGGAGAGGAGAGGAGAGAAGGAGAGGAGGAGCGGAGAGAAGGAGAGGAGGAACAGGAAGAAGAAGGGATGTGAGGGAAAAGAGAAGATGAGGAGTGGAGGATAGCACTGCACCTGTGTCTGTATTGTATACACACACACACACACAGTGTGTACCTGGCCTGCAGAGGTCTGTACACAGCGGCCAACGTTTTGCGGTTGGGCAGGGTGGGGGCGCTGGGGGAGAGGGGCGGGGGGCAGGGGGCCCCTCGGGGGAGGAAGCCTAGCGGGTTCATCAGGAGCTCCCTCCTGGTCACACACACACACACATACATATACACACACAGACACACACACATACATATACACACACAGACACACACACATACATATACACACAAACACACACACAGTTCGTTGAGGTGCGGTGTGGATCAGAGAGATTGATCATGAAGACATTCCTCAGCTACATTAGTGATAGGAGTTCTATATATGATATAGTACTTGTATGTAGTAGTTATATATTATATATAGACCAGAAATTACAGTCTCGTTGAGGCGTTACAGGGTTAATGTATTCATTTGACGTTTTTTAATTGATTTGAATCCTTTGGTTTTAGTATTTCCTGCAGCGGAGCGCTGTGAGTACCTGAGAGCAGGTGAGACTGCTGAGAGACCAGTGACAGGACGGCCTGGAGGGGCCTGATCTTCATCACCATCATCCTCCTCCTCAGGGCAGGTCAAACGCTCTCCTGAGCGCCCTCTGCCCTCTAGTGGCGACAGGGGGGAACTGCAGCACCGACAGGGTGAAGCCCAAATGTTGTGGTTTACTATCTTTAAACCACAACAGATGTTTTTGCTGTATGGTAGTTTAGATGTTGTTATTGCTAAAACTTGCCTAGAGGCTGAGATGTGGTTACTTTACACTGTGTCTGGTAGCTGAGATGTGGTTACTTTACACTGTGTCTGGTAGCTGAGATGTGGTTACTTTACACTGTGTCTGGTAGCTGAGATGTGGTTACTTTACACTGGTCTGGTAGCTGAGATGTGGTTACTGTACACTGTGTCTGGTAGCTGAGATGTGGTTACTTTACACTGTGTCTGGTAGCTGAGATGTGGTTACTGTACACTGTGTCTGGTAGCTGAGATGTGGTTACTTTACACTGTGTCTGGTAGCTGAGATGTGGTTACTGTACACTGTGTCTGGTAGTTGAGATGTGGTTACTTTACACTGTGTCTGGTAGCTGAGATGTGGTTACTGTACACTGTGTCTGGTAGCTGAGATGTGGTTACTTTACACTGTGTCTGGTAGCTGAGGTTACTTTGTGGTTACTTTGTGCCTGTTAAATACAGACCATTTCTTGACTCTGACCACCAAAACACTGTTACAAGATGATTGAAATGATTGAAATGTCCGCTGTGCTGCTGTGTACCTGTGTCTGTGAGGTAGAGAGAGAGGCTGGGAGCTGAGAGGCTGGAGGCTGGGAGGCTGGAGGCTGGGAGGCTGGGGGCTGGGAGGCTGGGAGCTGAGAGGCTGGAGGCTGGGAGGCTGGAGGCTGGGAGGCTGGGGGCTGGGAGGCTGGGGGCTGGGAGGCTGGGGATGGAGGCCAGGAGGAGAAGATCTCTCAGTTGGGACTGTGAGGAAGGAAGACTCCAGGCTGTGAGGCATCTCAGGCTGCTCTGGTTCTGGCCTGGTACCAGCGGAACTGGTCTGGTCTGGTTCTGGCCTGGTACCAGCGG
>NW_027120494.1:0-7500 GCF_038355195.1 Osmerus mordax | reverse complement strand
TGTGCCACAACCTATGGATCAGAGCCTGTTAATGTGAGTGTGTGTGTGTGTGTGTGTGAATGATCTACAGCAGCAGCCTGCAACAACATGATTCACTGCAGTGTTGACAACGTACACACACACGCATGCACACACACACACACACACACACACACACACACACACACCACAGCACTGCTCCCTGACAGAGCAGACATGATGTGGTGCCAGGAGATAAGCAGGGGGTTAACCAGAGGGGGACTAGTTAACGTCTAGCCTCTAGGACTACCCTCTAGTTAACTAGAAGTATTTACAATGAGCATGCAACACACACACACACACAGTAGAACACACACACACACAGTAGAACACACACACACACACACAGTAGAACACACACACACACAAGGAGGAAACTTGCTGGACACTAACTTTGAAAGTGAAGCAGTAGTGGGCTGTGGAGGAAAGAAGAAGAGAAGAAGAAATGAGAGAGAGTGAGAGAGAGAGAGAGAGAGAGATGGAGAGAGAGAGAGAGAGAGGGAGAGAGAGAGAGAAAGAGAGAGAGAGAGAGAGAGAGGGGGTGGGAGAGGGAGAGAGAGAGAGAGAGAGAGGAGAGAGAGAGAGAGAGGAGAGAGAGAGAGAGAGAGAGGGGGAGGAGGAGAGAGGGAGAGAGAGAAAGAGAGAGAGAGAGAGAGAGAGAGAGATGGAGAGAGAGAGAGAGAGAGAGAGAGAGGGGGGAGGGAGAGAGAGGGAGAGAGAGAGAGAGAGAGATGGAGAGAGAGAGAGAGAGAGAGAGAGAGAGAGGGGGAGGGAGAGAGAGGGAGAGAGAGAAAGAGAGAGGAAGAGAGATACACAAAGAGATACAGAGAGAGGACATAGTTGGTGAGGAAGAAAACAGAATTAGGCAGGAATTTACATACAAGAATCCCCTCTGAAACGACGCACACACACACATACACAGCAGATCAAGGCATGCGGTGGACAACACACACATGCAGATTTCCCCCTTGGCAGCTGATTGGGTAAGATCCCTCCAATGAGAAGAGAGGTTGTTACAGGGTGGCAAAGCATTCCACCCCAAACTCTCCCGAACTATGAATTAAAATCCACTGTGCTGGACGCTGGTTTTTGCACCATACCGGAGACAATGGAGTAGGCAACAGTGGGGGGGGAACAGGGAGAGAGGAGAGACAGAGAGACAAAGACAGACAGACCCTGTCCTCCAGACGCAGAGATGGAGTGAGGAAGGAATAGAGAGAAGGAGCGAGGCGACTGGTCGATTCCGCCGCCACTCACCCGTTGAACTCCGGCAAGGTTCCGCCCTGACTCTCCAGCAAGCCCCGCCTCGTTCCCATGGCGACCTCACAGGCGTTCTCGTTGGAGTAGAGGTTGATGGGCGTGTTGTAGACGGAGGGCTGGGGCGGGGCGGGGAAGGGGGGTAGAGCCGGAGGGGGGGAGGAGGGGGGAGGAGGGGCGAAGGCGGAGGAAGGGGAGGGGATGAAGGGGGGAGAGAGGGGAGCGTGGCGGGGGGGCGGCCCCCACCCTCACACGCCCCCCCTGGGGGGGCCAAGTGGCTTGGAGGCGGTGGGGGGGAGGATGGAGGGGGTGGGGTGTGAGGAGGAGGAAGGTGGGCGAGGGGTTTAAGGATGTCCAGCCGGCGCCCCCTGCAGGTCGGAGGAACAGCGAGCACAACACCACGACAAGCTAAGTGACACGCATCTAACATGCCACGCACACGCATGCCACACGCACGTCTCCATGGTGACAGGTCAGACATCGTTGACCCAAGCATGCGCTAAATATGACATCGTTTCAGAGGGGCGAACATTCTTGCAAGAGTTTTGTGATTTTGTGACGTTTTGAATCATATCTAACTGAAATGGCTTAGGGGGGAGCTCCCGTCTGTGTTGCTGGCTCATACTGTACCTTAGGGGCCACCGTAGGTTTGGAGCACTGGAGGCCCTGAGAGAGAGAGAGAGAGAGAGAGAGAGAGAGAGAGAGAGAGAGAGAGAGAGAGAGAGGAGAGAGAGAGAGAGAGAGTAAGGTGATTTACACTTTCCTCTCAAGCAGGGAAGGTGTAATTAATTCAGGTCCACACAGACACTCGCCATATGGGTAGAACCTCACACACAATGTATGTACACACGCACACACACACGCAGTGAGCACGAGTCCTCAAACACAGTCCTGTATTCACCAGCTGTAGACAGGGTGTGTTGCTGCTATGCAAAACTAATCAGGATGGGGAAACTGGAATACAGGTCTCTCTCTCTTCATGCCTTACTCTACTGCGTACCTCTCTCCTCCCCCCTTCTCCCCCTTTCTCCCCCTTTCTCCCCCTTTCTCTCTCTCTCTCTCTTCTCTCTCTCTATCTCTCTCTCCCTCTCTCCCCTGGGTTGTGGACTAAACGATGACTTCTCTGCTTTGCTCTCATTAATAAGTAACTGTTTCACGCTCTTCTCCTCCTCACTCTGTTCCACATTTCCTGTTTTTCATCTG
Source organism: Osmerus mordax (assembly GCF_038355195.1). Classification (NCBI taxonomy): domain Eukaryota; kingdom Metazoa; phylum Chordata; class Actinopteri; order Osmeriformes; family Osmeridae; genus Osmerus; species Osmerus mordax. The sequence continues at coordinate 5,022 of NW_027120494.1, read as the reverse complement.
TCTCTCTCCCTCTCTCCCACCACTTAAGAAGTAAAACTTCTATCTTGGTTTAAAGAAACCTTAATCGGCTCAACCCTTCCAGAAGGCGGTCGTCATTCCGGAACCCGAGACACATTCCCGGTTCCGAGGCCATCTCCCTGCCTTATTAGGAAGAACGACAGAGAGAGAGGGGGGGGATAATCTGCTTCCACAGTGATGGTTCACCCTGCTCCACAGACACACAGACAGACAGACAGGCTGACCCTCTCTGGAGACAGAGTGAGGGGCACCCTTGACTGCAGGGATTGGTACCACATGTGGCCTTGTTGTGTGTGTGTGTGTGTGTGTGTGGTGTGTGTGTGTGTGTGTGTGTGTGTGTGTGTGTGTGTGTGTGAGAGAGAGAGAGAGAGAGAGAGAGAGAGAGAGAGAGAGAGAGAGAGAGAGAGAGAGAGAGAGAGAGAGAGAGAGATGAGAGAGAGAGAGAGAGAGAGGAGAGAGAGAGAGAGAGAGAGAGAGAGAGAGAGAGAGAGGAGAGAGAGAGGGGTTGTGTGTGGAAACAGAGTTGCGTAGCCGTGGTTTCTCCCTGTTCGCCTGGTGTGGCATTTTAACAGGCTGACTCAGTCCAGAATAACCCTCTGATTCCTCGCTATTTCAGGACCAAAGTGGAGTTATCTAGAAATGTGCTTAAAATAGTGAGGAGAGCTTCACACCAAGCAGATACAGAGGTCAGCAGTTTGTGTGTGTGTGTGTCTGAGTGTGTTTGTGTGTGTGTAGTAGCTCTATCTCCACAGAGGAAACAGAAGTCCCAGTTCCCTAGAGGCTGTCATCACACACACACCACACACACAGCACCCACACACACCCACACACACCCACCAGGGCACTATGACAGGGAGCAGAGCTGGGAGGAGAACACACACGTGTTCTGGTCTGGAGGACGTTACCTCAGAGATTATCTCCACAGAAACGTCCAAAACTACGAGCTGTTTTCACCAGAGGACTCTTCCAGCCGTGGGTGTGTGTGTGAGGGAGAGAGAGAAGGGGAGAGAGAGAGAGAGAGGGAGAGGGAGAGAGGGAGAGAGGGAGGAGAGGGAGAGAGGGAGAGAGGGAGAGTGGGAGAGAGGGAGAGAAAGGGAGAGAGGGAGAGGGAGAGAGGGAGAGGGGGAGAGAAGAGAAAGAGAGGGAGAGAGAGAGGAGATGAGAGAGGAGAGAGATGGAGAGGGGGAGAGAGGAAGGGAGAGAGACAGAGAGAGAGAGGGAGAGAGGGAGACAGAGAGAGACAGAGATGAGAGAGAGAGAGAGAGAGAGAGAGAGAGGAGAGAGAGAGAGAGAGAGAGAGAGAGAGAGAGAGAGAGAGACCTCTGTTTCCACTATCAGACGTCTTATCTCCACAAAGAAGGATATTTAATCCAAACAGACTTTTACTAGAAACTTCTATCCTCAGTCCAGTTAAGGAGTGGAGTGGGATTCTGTTGGAGGTTGTTATCGGTCAGAATACCAGAAATAGTTCATGTACCATACAGTTAAATATTGATATAAGTACTGTTAAGTGTCCTGTCCAAAAGCAAGGGGTGCACTTGTTGATTTAAAATGAAACAGGCCCAAAAGTGCGCCCCTGAGGTAAATCAAATAGACCTTAAGTACTTTAAACTGTTTGATCTGTTTCTCTTCTGTACGCAGGTCTGTGAGTTATTTCAGTTCTTAATGGCTGTTACTGAAAGGAGTGACAGAGGAGAGGGGAGGGGAGGGGAGGGGAGGATGGGGAGGAGGGGAGGAGTGGGAGGAGAGGAGAGGAGGGGAGGGGAGGGGGAGAGGGGGAGGAGAGAGGAGGAGGGGAGGAGAGGAGGAGGAGAGGAGAGGAGGGGAGGGGAGAGGAGAGGGGAGTGTTATCTTTTTAGATCTAATAAAGTGCTTTTTATAGGTCTGGTTCCAAACAGCCTGACCCTGGACATAAACAATGACAGAATAACTGGCGCTGGGGCTGGGTGATTTTAAAGCCTTCCTCCCCTCCGAGCCCCTCCTAAGTGGAGCTGCTGTGATACTGGCTGCTGTCCTGGCCTGGTTCCTCAAGCTCAGAGCCCTCTGCATCTAAACCCCCTCTTCATCTAAACCTCCTCTTCATCTAAACCTCCTCTGCATCTAAACCTCCTCTGCATCTAAACCTCCTCTTCATCTAAACCTCCTCTTCATCTAAACCTCCTCTTCATCTAAACCTCCTCTTCATCTAAACCTCCTCTTCATCTAAACCTCCTCTTCATCTAAACCTCCTCTTCATCTAAACCTCCTCTTCATCTAAACCTCCTCTTCATCTAACCTCCTCTTCATCTAAACCTCCTCTTCATCTAAACCTCCTCTTCATCTAAACCTCCTCTGCATCTAAACCTCCTCTTCATCTAAACCTCCTCTTCATCTAAACCTCCTCTTCATCTAAACCCCCTCTTCATCTAAACCTCCTCTTCATCTAAACCTCCTCTGCATCTAAACCTCCTCTTCATCTAAACCTCCTCTGCATCTAAACCTCTCTCTTCATCTAAACCTCCTCTTCATCTAAACCTCCTCTTCATCTAAACCTCCTCTGCATCTAAACCTCCTCTGCATCTAAACCTCCTCTGCATCTAAACTCCTCTTCATCTAAACCTCCTCTTCATCTAAACCTCCTCTTCATCTAAACCTCCTCTTCATCTAAACCTCCTCTTCATCTAAACCTCCTCTTCATCTAAACCTCCTCTTCATCTAAACTCCTCTTCATCTAAATCTCCTCTGAATCACACTGAACTGTTGAAACACATCATCACATGGAGGGTAAGAGACCAGACCAGGCCCAGACCAGAGATAGACCCAGACCAGAGATAGACCCAGACCGGAACCAGACCAGACCAGACCAGGCCCAGACCAGAGCTAGACCCAGACCAGACCAGACCAGACCAGACCAGACCAGGCCCAGACCAGAGATAGACCCCAGACCGGAACCAGACCAGACCAGACCAGGCCCAGACCAGAGCTAGACCCAGACCAGACCAGACCAGACCAGACCAGACCAGGCCCAGACCAGCCCCCAGACCAGGCCCAGACCAGAGCTAGACCCAGACCAGACCAGATCAGACCAGACCAGGCCCAGACCAGGGCCAGACCAGAGCTAGACCCAGACCAGATCCAAACCTAGATCAAGACCAGACCAGCCTCACTCTGGATTAACAATGCCTGGATTAGCAACAGTTTAGCACTTGGGCTCATTCTTCACCTTAGCTAAGTCGCTACGTCCGTGTTGATGTTGACATGGTTACACTGCTAGAATGTTCTCCTGCATCAGCTGCTTAGTTCAAGCTGGGTGTCACTGGAGACACCGCCCAACATGCCATCTTAAAGAGCAGGGAACAGAATAAGGTGACATCTCTTCAGGGACACACGTCTAGGATAGGCTTACCAGAGGGGGGGGGTGGGGGGGGGGGGGACCAGGTTCACAATTCAGAGAAAAATAATGCAAACAGATTGAAAATCTATCCCAAACACTCCGTAAACAATCCTTCCACGGCAGAGCCAAGATAGACTCCAGAAATAGACTTCTGGTGGTGGAGCAGCTGTGAGTGTGTGTGTGAATGTGTGTGTGTGTGTGTGTGGGGGGGGATACGTGAGCATGTGTGTGTTTGGGTGTGTGTGCATGTGTGTGTGTGCACGTGTGTGTGTGTGTGCATGGGTGTGTGTGCACGTGTGTGTGTGTGCACGTGGGTGTGTGTGCATGTGTGTGTGTGTGCACGTGGGTGTGTGTGAGCATTTGTGTGTCCCTGTTCTCTCCATCAAGTTTATTATCAAGATCAGTGTCAGTGCTGCAGAACATCTCACCATCTCAGCACATTGAAAATAAACACCAATCAGATCCCACGCTGAGGTCATTGGTAATCTGAGACGTAATCTGAGAGAGATTCTGTGTCTATACTTCAGAGATTTCCCAGTTTTCTGTGTCAATCATGTGGCTTCATGGCTTCATATAACTACCACTCTGTTACAAAGGGCTCAGTCACAGAAAGGGAGAGAATGGGGGAGAGAGAGAAAGAGACAGAGAGAGAGAGAGAGAGAGAGAGAGAGAGAGAGAGAGAGGATAGAGATGGAGGGAGAGAGAGAGGGGATGAGATGAGAAAAGAGAGGGAGAGAGAGAGGAGATAGAGATGGATTGAGAGAGAGAGAGAGAGACAGAGAGAGAGGAGATAGAGATAGAGAGTTCACTTCCCACTGACCCGTATAGAAGCCACAGGCTGGAGAGAAAGAGAGGAGAGGGAAGGAAGGAGAGAGAAAGAGAGGGGAGGGAAGGCAGGAGAGAGAAAGAGAGAGTGGTTGAAAGAGCTGCCATACAATGTTATCACTCTCACCCTTTACGCAAGCAAGATCAGACCACTGATAGCACAATTGAAAAACAGTAACAAAACAAAACTCAACTAAACTTTTATTTATGTGTCTGTGTGTCTGTGTGTGTCTGTGTGTGTGAGTGTGTCTGTGTGTGTCTGTGTGTGTGAGTGTGTGTGGAGCTTACAGACATGTATCCCTGCCAAATACTAAACCCCCACCCCCCCCTCCAGCAGGACCAACATCACATTCTCAACACACCAAACAAACCAGCCTCCTTCACCAAGACAAACAAACATGTCTGTAGGCTATTGTGTATTAACACACACACACACACACACACTCTCTCAGCGCCGGGAGAGAGTGACTCAGAGACAGCACACACCACGCTAGCGTGACTCTCGCTTACAGAGCGGTCTGGAGTCACCGTGGCGACGTCGCCGGCTATTCTGTCGCGGCGCTGAAGGATTGAAGATGTTTGCTCTTTGGTCTGACGGCAGATACAACAGACCCAGAAACAGCCACCCCCCCCACAGCTACGCCAATGCGAACACCATCTAAATGCACTAATAAAAGATTATCGTTGACCTCATGGCACTTTTATGATTCTGACTCAATGCCAGGACCTCCTACGATAACAAATCTAATCCTAACGTTTTCCTAACAGCTCTTTTTTAGATGCCGTTTTTAACATGTCAGACTTGT
>NW_027120493.1:12500-17500 GCF_038355195.1 Osmerus mordax | reverse complement strand
GGGGCAGCGGTGTGTGTGGTTATTTTCCCCGAAAAAAGTGTCCCCATTTCGGTGTGCGCGTTTGAAAATTTGTTTCGCTCGCAGCGTCGCGGAGATGCGCGTGCGCGTGGCAACCTTGACACCCCCGTGTTCCCCTGGACCAGACCTTTCCAACGCCGCCTGAGTTAAGGTGCTACGACGTCCCTAAGTGGAGATGCCTCTAAATGAACACCTTTTCCCAACTTTGCACGTTTCCAGCTTGAGAGGAAAAGGGGCTTAAAATTCACAGTTATTCGCCCGAACGTGGGATTTGGCTGGGGACGGTTTCTATATTCAAGTTGGGATGGGGGGCACCGAGGTGAGTGGTGTTTGTCCCCGAAAAAAGTGTCCCCATTTCGGTGTGCGCGTTTGAAAATTTGTTTCGCTCGCAGCGTCGCGGAGATGCGCGTGCGCGTGGCAACCTTGACACCCCCGTGTTCCCCTGGACCAGACCTTTCCAACGCCGCCTGAGTTAAGGTGCTACGACGTCCCTAAGTGGAGATGCCTCTAAATGAACACCTTTTCCCAACTTTGCACGTTTCCAGCTTGAGAGAAAAAGGGGCTTAAAATTCACAGTTATTCGCCCGAACGTGGGATTTCGCTGGGGACGGTTTCTAAGTTCAAGTTGGGACGGGGGGCACCGAGGTGAGTGGTGGTTGTCCCCGAAAAAGCCCTCCCCTTTTCCGTAGCCCCGTTTAAAGTTTTGTTTGGGCTCCTGTTCAGCGGGGAAGCGCGTGCGCGTGGCAACCTTGACACCCCCGTGTTCCCCTGGACCAGACCTTTCCAACGCCGCCTGAGTTAAGGTGCTACGACGTCCCTAAGTGGAGATGCCTCTAAATGAACACCTTTTCCCAACTTTGCACGTTTCCAGCTTGAGAGGAAAAGGGGCTTAAAATTCACAGTTATTCGCCCGAACGTGGGATTTGGCTGGGGACGGTTTCTATATTCAAGTTGGGATGGGGGGCACCGAGGTGAGTGGTGGTTGTCCCCGAAAAAGCCCTCCCCTTTTCCGTAGCCCCGTTTAAAGTTCTGTTTGGGCTCCTGTTCAGCGGGGAAGCGCGTGCGCGTGGCAAACTTGACACCCCCGTGTTCCCCTGGTCCAGACCTTTCTAACGCCGCCTGAGTCAAGGTGCTACGACGTCCCCAAGTGGGGATGCCTGTAGATGAGCACATTTTCCCAACTTTGAATGTAAGTTTCCAGTATCATTGAAAATGTGGCCTCAAACGAGCAGTTTTGCCCCCGAACGTGGGATTTGGCTGGGGACGGTTTCTATATTCAAGTTGGGATGGGGGGCACCGAGGTGAGTGGTGGTTGTCCCCGAAAAAGCCCTCCCCTTTTCCGTAGCCCCGTTTAAAGTTTTGTTTGGGCTCCTGTTCAGCGGGGATGCGCGTGCGCGTGGCAACCTTGACACGCCCGTGTTCCCCTGGACCAGACCTTTCTAACGCCGCCTGAGTTAAGGTGCTACGACGTCCCTAAGTGGAGATGCCTGTAAATGAACACCTTTTCCCAACTTTGCACGTTTCCAGCTTGAGAGGAAAAGGGGCTTAAAATTCACAGTTATTCGCCCGAACGTGGGATTTCGCTGGGGACGGTTTCTAAGTTCAAGTTGGGATGGGGGGCACCGAGGTGAGTGGTGGTTGTCCCCGAAAAAGCCCTCCCCTTTTCCGTAGCCCCGTTTAAAGTTTTGTTTGGGCTCCTGTTCAGCGGGGAAGCGCGTGCGCGTGGCAACCTTGACACGCCCGTGTTCCCCTGGACCAGACCTTTCTAACGCCGCCTGAGTTAAGGTGCTACGACGTCCCCAAGTGGGGATGCCTGTAAATGAACACCTTTTCCCAACTTTGAATGTAAGTTTCCAGTATCATTGAAAATGTGGCCTCAAACGTGCAGTTTTGCCCCCGAACGTGGGATTTGGCTGGGGACGGTTTCTAAATTCAAGTTGGGATGGGGGGCACCGAGGTGAGTGGTGGTTGTCCCCGAAAAAGCCCTCCCCTTTTCCGTAGCCCCGTTTAAAGTTTTGTTTGGGCTCCTGTTCAACGGGGATGCGCGTGCGCGTGGCAAACATGACACGCCCGTGTTCCCCTGGACCAGACCTTTCTAACGCCACCTGAGTTAAGGTGCTACGACGTCCCCAAGTGGGGATGCCTCTAAATGAAGCCAATTTCTCCTATTTGAATGCACTCTCCCAGCCCAGAGAGGCATGTGCCTTAAAATTCACAGTTATTCACCCGAACGTGGGATTTTGTTGAGGACGGTTTCTAAATTCAAGTTGGAACAGGGGGCACCGACGTGAGTGGTGTTTGTCCCCGAAAAAGCTCTCCCCTTTTCCGTAGCCCCGTTTAAAGTTTTGTTTGGGCTCCTGTTTAGCGGGGATGCGCGTGCGCGTGGCAACCTTGACACGCCCGTGTTCCCCTGGACCAGACCTTTCTAACGCCGCCTGAGTTAAGGTGCTACGACGTCCCTAAGTGGAGATGCCTGTAAATGAACACCTTTTCCCAACTTTGAATGTAAGTTTCCAGTATCATTGAAACATGTGGCCTCAAACGAGCAGTTTTGCCCCCGAACGTGGGATTTGGCTGGGGACGGTTTCTAAATTCAAGTTGGGATGGGGGGAACCGAGGTGAGTGGTGGTTGTCCCCGAAAAAGCCCTCCCCTTTTCCGTAGCCCCGTTTAAAGTTTTGTTTGGGCTCCTGTTCAGCGGGGATGCGCGTGCGCGTGGCAAACATGACACGCCCGTGTTCCCCTGGACCAGACCTTTCTAACGCCACCTGAGTTAAGGTGCTACGACGTCCCCAAGTGGGGATGCCTCTAAATGAAGCCAATTTCTCCTATTTGAATGCACTCTCCCAGCCCAGAGAGGCATGTGCCTTAAAATTCACAGTTATTCACCCGAACGTGGGATTTTGTTGAGGACGGTTTCTAAATTCAAGTTGGAACAGGGGGCACCGACGTGAGTGGTGTTTGTCCCCGAAAAAGCTCTCCCCTTTTCCGTAGCCCCGTTTAAAGTTTTGTTTGGGCTCCTGTTTAGCGGGGATGCGCGTGCGCGTGGCAACCTTGACACGCCCGTGTTCCCCTGGACCAGACCTTTCTAACGCCGCCTGAGTTAAGGTGCTACGACGTCCCTAAGTGGAGATGCCTGTAAATGAACACCTTTTCCCAACTTTGAATGTAAGTTTCCAGTATCATTGAAAATGTGGCCTCAAACGAGCAGTTTTGCCCCCGAACGTGGGATTTGGCTGGGGACGGTTTCTAAATTCAAGTTGGGATGGGGGGAACCGAGGTGAGTGGTGGTTGTCCCCGAAAAAGCCCTCCCCTTTTCCGTAGCCCCGTTTAAAGTTTTGTTTGGGCTCCTGTTCAGCGGGGATGCGCGTGCGCGTGGCAAACATGACACGCCCGTGTTCCCCTGGACCAGACCTTTCTAACGCCACCTGAGTTAAGGTGCTACGACGTCCCCAAGTGGGGATGCCTCTAAATGAAGCCAATTTCTCCTATTTGAATGCACTCTCCCAGCCCAGAGAGGCATGTGCCTTAAAATTCACAGTTATTCACCCGAACGTGGGATTTTGTTGAGGACGGTTTCTAAATTCAAGTTGGAACAGGGGGCACCGACGTGAGTGGTGTTTGTCCCCGAAAAAGCTCTCCCCTTTTCCGTAGCCCCGTTTAAAGTTTTGTTTGGGCTCCTGTTTAGCGGGGATGCGCGTGCGCGTGGCAACCTTGACACGCCCGTGTTCCCCTGGACCAGACCTTTCCAACGCCACCCGAGTCAAGGTGCTACGACGTCCCTAAGTGGGGATGCCTGTAGATGAGCACATTTTCCCAGCTTTGAATGTAAGTTTCCAGCATCATTGAAAATGTGGCCTCAAACGTGCAGTTTTGCGCCCGAACGTGGGATTTTGTTGAGGACGGTTTCTAAATTCAAGTTAGCATAAGGGGCACACGTGTGAGTTGTTATTTTCCCAGGATTGATGGTTTCCAATTCGGTAGCTCCGTTTAAAGTTTTGTTTTGGCCCCTGTTTAGCGGGGATGCGCGTGCGCGTGGCAAACTTGACACGCCCGTGTTCCCCTGGACCAGACCTTTCCAACGCCACCCGAGTCAAGGTGCTACGACGTCCCTAAGTGGGGATGCCTGTAGATGAGCACATTTTCCCAGCTTTGAATGTAAGTTTCCAGCATCATTGAAAATGTGGCCTCAAACGTGCAGTTTTGCGCCCGAACGTGGGATTTTGTTGAGGACGGTTTCTAAATTCAAGTTAGCATAAGGGGCACACGTGTGAGTTGTTATTTTCCCAGGATTGATGGTTTCCAATTCGGTAGCTCCGTTTAAAGTTTTGTTTTGGCCCCTGTTTAGCGGGGATGCGCGTGCGCGTGGCAAACTTGACACGCCCGTGTTCCCCTGGACCAGACCTTTCCAACGCCACCCGAGTTAAGGTGCTACGACGTCCCTAAGTGGAGATGCCTCTAAATGAAGCCAATTTCTCCTATTTGAATGCACTCTCCCAGCCCAGAGAGGCATGTGCCTTAAAATTCACAGTTATTCACCCGAACGTGGGATTTTGTTGAGGACGGTTTCTAAATTCAAGTTAGAATAAGGGGCACACGTGTGAGTTGTTATTTTCCCAGGATTGATGATTTCCAATTCGGTAGCTCCGTTTAAAGTTTTGTTTCGCTTCCCGTTTTCGTTGCGTAGCTCTGATTTGGCTGGGGATAGTTTTATACACTGCTTTAGAGTAAGACACATACGTGCGAGTTGTTTTCACATTGGAATTGACGATAGCCATTTCGGTGTTGACGTTTAACGTTTTCTTTCGCTTCCCGTTTCCGTTTTATCCAACCGATTTCGCTGGGGACAGTTTTGTTATTTAAGTTGGAGTGAGACGCAGCGACGTGCGTTGAAATTTCCGCCCTATCTGCGACGGTTCACGGTTGTAGCTCCGATTGAAGTTTTCTTTTGCTTCCCGTTTCGCGCACGCGCACGTGCGCGTTA
>NW_027120493.1:0-2500 GCF_038355195.1 Osmerus mordax | reverse complement strand
GAGAAAAAGGGGCTTAAAATTCACAGTTATTCGCCCGAACGTGGGATTTCGCTGGGGACGGTTTCTAAGTTCAAGTTGGGACGGGGGGCACCGAGGTGAGTGGTGGTTGTCCCCGAAAAAGCCCTCCCCTTTTCCGTAGCCCCGTTTAAAGTTTTGTTTGGGCTCCTGTTCAGCGGGGAAGCGCGTGCGCGTGGCAACCTTGACACCCCCGTGTTCCCCTGGACCAGACCTTTCCAACGCCGCCTGAGTTAAGGTGCTACGACGTCCCTAAGTGGAGATGCCTCTAAATGAACACCTTTTCCCAACTTTGCACGTTTCCAGCTTGAGAGGAAAAGGGGCTTAAAATTCACAGTTATTCGCCCGAACGTGGGATTTGGCTGGGGACGGTTTCTATATTCAAGTTGGGATGGGGGGCACCGAGGTGAGTGGTGGTTGTCCCCGAAAAAGCCCTCCCCTTTTCCGTAGCCCCGTTTAAAGTTCTGTTTGGGCTCCTGTTCAGCGGGGAAGCGCGTGCGCGTGGCAAACTTGACACCCCCGTGTTCCCCTGGTCCAGACCTTTCTAACGCCGCCTGAGTCAAGGTGCTACGACGTCCCCAAGTGGGGATGCCTGTAGATGAGCACATTTTCCCAACTTTGAATGTAAGTTTCCAGTATCATTGAAAATGTGGCCTCAAACGAGCAGTTTTGCCCCCGAACGTGGGATTTGGCTGGGGACGGTTTCTATATTCAAGTTGGGATGGGGGGCACCGAGGTGAGTGGTGGTTGTCCCCGAAAAAGCCCTCCCCTTTTCCGTAGCCCCGTTTAAAGTTTTGTTTGGGCTCCTGTTCAGCGGGATGCGCGTGCGCGTGGCAACCTTGACACGCCCGTGTTCCCCTGGACCAGACCTTTCTAACGCCGCCTGAGTTAAGGTGCTACGACGTCCCTAAGTGGAGATGCCTGTAAATGAACACCTTTTCCCAACTTTGCACGTTTCCAGCTTGAGAGGAAAAGGGGCTTAAAATTCACAGTTATTCGCCCGAACGTGGGATTTCGCTGGGACGGTTTCTAAGTTCAAGTTGGGATGGGGGGCACCGAGGTGAGTGGTGGTTGTCCCCGAAAAAGCCCTCCCCTTTTCCGTAGCCCCGTTTAAAGTTTTGTTTGGGCTCCTGTTCAGCGGGGAAGCGCGTGCGCGTGGCAACCTTGACACGCCCGTGTTCCCCTGGACCAGACCTTTCTAACGCCGCCTGAGTTAAGGTGCTACGACGTCCCCAAGTGGGGATGCCTGTAAATGAACACCTTTTCCCAACTTTGAATGTAAGTTTCCAGTATCATTGAAAATGTGGCCTCAAACGTGCAGTTTTGCCCCCGAACGTGGGATTTGGCTGGGGACGGTTTCTAAATTCAAGTTGGGATGGGGGGCACCGAGGTGAGTGGTGGTTGTCCCCGAAAAAGCCCTCCCCTTTTCCGTAGCCCCGTTTAAAGTTTTGTTTGGGCTCCTGTTCAGCGGGGAAGCGCGTGCGCGTGGCAACCTTGACACGCCCGTGTTCCCCTGGACCAGACCTTTCTAACGCCGCCTGAGTTAAGGTGCTACGACGTCCCCAAGTGGGGATGCCTGTAAATGAACACCTTTTCCCAACTTTGAATGTAAGTTTCCAGTATCATTGAAAATGTGGCCTCAAACGTGCAGTTTTGCCCCCGAACGTGGGATTTGGCTGGGGACGGTTTCTAAATTCAAGTTGGGATGGGGGGCACCGAGGTGAGTGGTGGTTGTCCCCGAAAAAGCCTCCCCTTTTCCGTAGCCCCGTTTAAAGTTTTGTTTGGGCTCCTGTTCAACGGGGATGCGCGTGCGCGTGGCAAACATGACACGCCCGTGTTCCCCTGGACCAGACCTTTCTAACGCCACCTGAGTTAAGGTGCTACGACGTCCCCAAGTGGGGATGCCTCTAAATGAAGCCAATTTCTCCTATTTGAATGCACTCTCCCAGCCCAGAGAGGCATGTGCCTTAAAATTCACAGTTATTCACCCGAACGTGGGATTTTGTTGAGGACGGTTTCTAAATTCAAGTTGGAACAGGGGGCACCGACGTGAGTGGTGTTTGTCCCCGAAAAAGCTCTCCCCTTTTCCGTAGCCCCGTTTAAAGTTTTGTTTGGGCTCCTGTTTAGCGGGATGCGCGTGCGCGTGGCAACCTTGACACGCCCGTGTTCCCCTGGACCAGACCTTTCTAACGCCGCCTGAGTTAAGGTGCTACGACGTCCCTAAGTGGAGATGCCTGTAAATGAACACCTTTTCCCAACTTTGAATGTAAGTTTCCAGTATCATTGAAAATGTGGCCTCAAACGAGCAGTTTTGCCCCCGAACGTGGGATTTGGCTGGGGACGGTTTCTAAATTCAAGTTGGGATGGGGGGAACCGAGGTGAGTGGTGGTTGTCCCCGAAAAAGCCCTCCCCTTTTCCGTAGCCCCGTTTAAAGTTTTGTTTGGGCTCCTGTTCAGCGGGGATGCGCGTGCGCGTGGCAAACATG